>NW_013571532.1:12303-13105 GCF_000499745.2 Eimeria mitis | reverse complement strand
TTTTTGATACTAATATGGTAAACCCTAAACCCTTATAAACCCTAAACCCTAAACCCTAAACCCTTATATAAATACCCTAAACCCTAAACCCTAAACCCTTAGAGCTGCACCCATACCACTGGCTGAGGCTGCTACACACCAAGCTGATCTTTTTGATACTAATATGGTAAACCCTAAACCCTAAACCCTTATAAATACACTAAACCCTAAACCCTAAACCCTTATAAATACCCTAAACCCTTAGAGCTGTACCCATACCACTGGCTGAGGCAGCTACACACCAGGCTGATCTTTTTGATACTAATATGGTAAACCCTAAACCCTAAACCCTAAACCCTAATTCTATTCGCTTTTGTATAGATAGAGAGATAATGTATACAGCAAACGTTTATGAATATAAGAATATACTTAAATCCATGCTGTTGCTGCTGCTGCTGCTGCTGCTGCTGCTGTTGCTGCTGCTGCTGCTTGAAGAGATAGCAGGAAGTATATCTAAACCTAAAACGATCCAAATATAAAAAACCAAACAACCAAATAAAAAAAATAAATAAATAAACAAAAAAACAAACAAACAAATAAATAAATAAATAAATAAATATATTTTTATGTATTCTTTAGGTACAAACCCTAACCGAAGCAACGCGAAACGTCTCTTGCGTGGCAGCTGATGTGTTAGCTTCTCGTTTTGTTCAGCGGCAGCTGCAGCGAAGGGACTGTGGGGTGGAGACAGATGGGATCGCCGTCTCCCGCAGGCTCCTCAATAGAGCCACCATGGCTGGCTGCTTCTTCAGAATGTAATATA
>NW_013571532.1:11905-12203 GCF_000499745.2 Eimeria mitis | reverse complement strand
AATGTATACAGCAAACGTTTATGAATATAAGAATATACTTAAATCCATGCTGCTGCTGCTGCTGCTGCTGTTGTTGCTGCTGCTGCTGCTGCTGCTGCTTCAATGGGTCCCTTCTTGAGTCTCCAAGAGGTAGCATAAGATAAAATACAACAATCCAAATAAAATAAAAAAAAAAATTAACAAATAAATAAATAAATAAATAAACAAATATATATATATATATATATATATATATATATATATATTTTTATGTATTCTTCAGGTACAAACCCTAACCGAAGCAACGCGAAACGTCTCC
>NW_013571532.1:11578-11805 GCF_000499745.2 Eimeria mitis | reverse complement strand
CACATCTCTGTCTCCCTTTGTCTCTCTCTGCCTCCTTTTGTGTCTCTGTCTCCTTCTGTCTCTTTGTCTCCCCTCCTGTTTCTCTGTCTCTCTCTATCTGTCTCCTCTCTGTCTGTCTCCCCCGCTTTTCCACTTCTCTCTCATTTCACCTCTTCTGTCTCCTTTTCTATCTGTCTCCTATTTTATCTGTCTCCTATTATATCTGTCTCCTTCTCTCTCTGTCTCCC
>NW_013571532.1:11061-11478 GCF_000499745.2 Eimeria mitis | reverse complement strand
TCTCTGTCTCTCTCTGTCTGTCTCCTCTCTATCTGTCTCCCCCGCTTTTCCACTTCTCTCTCATTTCACCCCGTCTGTCTCCTTTTCTATCTGTCTCCTATTCTATCTGTCTCCTTCTCTCTCTGTCTCCTCTCTCCTCGCTCCTCTCCCCCCTTCTATCTGTCTCCTTTTCTATCTGTCTCCTTTTCTATCTGTCTCCTTTTGCAGCCACAAGGAGACAGATCTGCGTCCTTTATTGGTATCTACATTAACTCGAATGTGGGGGGAGTTACACCCGCGCGACGTGCAGCGTTTCCCGCGTCACCCCCAGCAGCAGCAGCAGCAGCAGCAGCAGCAGCAGCAGCAGCAGCAGCAGGAGCAGCAGCAGGAGCAGCAGGAGCAGCAGCAGGATTGTGTAGTAATACAAGGAAAGAACAC
>NW_013571532.1:10743-10961 GCF_000499745.2 Eimeria mitis | reverse complement strand
CACATCTCTGTCTCCCTTTGTCTCTCTCTGCCTCCTTTTGTGTCTCTGTCTCCTTCTGTCTCTTTGTCTCTCCTTCTGTTTCTCTGTCTCTCTCTGTCTGTCTCCTCTCTATCTGTCTCCCCCGCTTTTCCACTTCTCTCTCATTTCACCTCTTCTGTCTCCTTTTCTATCTGTCTCCTATTTTATCTGTCTCCTTCTCTCTCTGTGTCCTCTCTCCT
>NW_013571532.1:10132-10643 GCF_000499745.2 Eimeria mitis | reverse complement strand
GCAGCAGCAGCAGCAGCAGCAGCAGCAGCAGCAGCAGCAGGAGCAGCAGCAGCAGCAGGAGCAGCAGCAGGATTGTGTAGTAATACAAGGAAAGAACAATGACTATCCAAATACCTTAATAGGTTTTATAAGAGACAAAGAATATGTAGAGAGACTGCTAGAGCTCGTGGGCTGCTGCGCCAGGCTGCCTGAGGCTGGCGCACTCACACCCGATCAAATCTATGCACAGGTACAACACTGTCTCCTTTTCTACTGTCTCCTTTTCAACTGTCTCCTTTTCATCTGTCTCCTTTTCTACTGTCTCCTTTTCTACTGTCTCCTCATGTTTCTCCTCAGCTGTCTCCTCAGCTGTCTCCTTTTCAACTGTCTCCTCTTCATCTGTCTCCTTTTCATTTGTCTCCTTTTCATCTGTCTCCTTTTCAACTGTCTCCTTTTCATCTGTCGCCTGAACTGTTTCCTCAACTGTCTCCTTCAGTTGCTGTCTCCTGTTGCAGCTGTCTCCTCTTCTTTC
>NW_013571532.1:9466-10032 GCF_000499745.2 Eimeria mitis | reverse complement strand
CGTGGGCTGCTGCGCCAGGCTGCCTGAGGCTGGCGCACTCACACCCGATCAAATCTATGCACAGGTACAAAACTGTCTCCTTTTCTACTGTCTCCTTTTCTACTGTCTCCTTTTCTACTGTCTCCGTTTCATCTGTCTCCTTTTCTACTGTCTCCTCATGTGTCTCCTCAGCTGTCTCCTTTTCAGCTGTATCCTTTTCAGCTGTCTCCTTTTCAACTGTCTCCTTTTCAACTGTCTCCTCTTCAACTGTCTCCTTTTCATCTGTCTCCTCTTCAACTGTCTCCTTTTCAACTTCTCATTTTCAACTGTCTCCGTTTCATCTGTCTCCTGAACTGTTTCCTCAACTGTCTCCTTCGGCTGCTGTCTCCTGTTGCAGCTGTCTCCTTTTCTTTTTCTATTTCTTTTATCCTCGTCATATATATGTTTTCTCCTCTTTAACTGTCTCCTTTTATTTCTTAATCTGTCTCCTTTCTCATCTGTCTCCTCTTTTATTTTATTTTTTTTTTTTTTAAAATAAATCTCCTTGAACAGTATTTTCTATCTATCTTCTCTCTGTGTTATCCCAT
>NW_013571532.1:8867-9366 GCF_000499745.2 Eimeria mitis | reverse complement strand
TGGCGCACTCACACCCGATCAAATCTATGCACAGGTACAACACTGTCTCCTTTTCTACTGTCTCCTTTTCTACTGTCTCCTTTACTACTGTCTCCTTTTCTACTGTCTCCTCTTCAACTGTCTCCTTTTCTACTGTCTCCTTTTCATCTGTCCCCTTTTCCGCCTCCTCGGCTGTCTCCTTTTCAACTGTCTCCTTTTCAACTGTCTCCTTTTCAACTGTCTCCTTTTCAACTGTCTCCTTTTCATCTGTCTCCTGAACTGTTTCCTCAACTGTCTCCTTCAGTTGCTGTCTCCTGTTGCAGCTGTCTCCTTTTCTTTTTCTATTTCTTTTATCCTCGTCATATATATGTTTTCTCCTCTTTAACTGTCTCCTTTTATTTCTTAATCTGTCTCCTTTCTCATCTGTCTCCTTTTTTATTTTTTTTTTTTTTTTTAAAAATAAATCTCCTTGAACAGTATTTTCTATCTATCTTCTCTATGTGTCATCCCATCCGTCTCC
>NW_013571532.1:8483-8767 GCF_000499745.2 Eimeria mitis | reverse complement strand
TAAATATATATATATATATATATATATATATATATATATATATATTATATACATATATATGTATTTTATTTTATTTTATTTAAAACAAAACACACAAAAACAACAAAACAAAAAAATACAAAAAGATAAACAAATTAATTAATTGAGATATAAATAAATAAACTAACAAACAAACAAATAAATAAATAAATAAACAAATAAATAAACAAACAAAAAACTAAATAAATAAATAAATAAATAAATAAATAAATAAATAAACTTGTATAGCAATGTGTTCTATCATA
>NW_013571532.1:7032-8383 GCF_000499745.2 Eimeria mitis | reverse complement strand
TTTTTTTTTTTTTTTTTTTTTTTTTTTTTTTTTTTTTTTTTTTTTTTTTTTTTTTTTTTTTTTTTATTGGTTTCATTTATTTTATTTATTTTATTTGTTTTATTTTTTTTTTATTTTTTTTATCTTTTTTATTTTTTTTTGTTAGAATAAATTAGTAAAATACATGTTTTTATTTAGGTAATATAGATATATTATATAGAAATATATTTTTATATTTATTTTATTAATTTTTTGTGTTTTGTTTTAAATAAAAATAAATAAATAAAATAAATATTTTTGTTTATATAATATGTATATATATATATATATATATATATATATTATATAGAAATATGTTTTTATATTTATTTTATTTTTTTATTTAAAACAAAACACACAAAAACAACAAAACAAAAAAATACAAAAAGATAAACACAAACAAATTAATTAATTAATCGAGATATAAATAAATAAATAAACAAACAAACAAACAAAAATAAATAAATAAATAAATAAACAAACAAAAAAATAAATAAATAAATATATAAACAAATAAATAAAGTTGTATAACAATGTGTTCTATCATAAAAAATAAATAAAAAAGATAAAACAACAAAACAACCAAAAAAATGAATCTAGAGAAAGAGACAAAGCCAAATAAACAAACAAAAAAACAAAAAAATAAATAAATAAATAAATAAATAAATAAATAAATACCTGTTTAAGTTTGCGGTGTACAGCGTTGAGTTGTATAGCAATTTGTTCTATCACAAAAAAATAAATAAAAAAGATAAAACAACAAAACAACCAAAAAAATGAATCTATAGAAAGAGACAAACCCAAATAAACAAACAAAAAAACGAAAAAACAAAAAAATAAAAAAATAAAAAAATAATAAATAAATACCTGTTTAAGTTTGCGGTGTACAGCGTTGAGTTGTATAGCAATTTGTTCTATTATATAATCCCCAAACCGCGGCGTCATAAAAAAAAGTAAATCTCCAGCAGTAAGAGAAAGCAAACGCCGCAGTTCATATAAACTCGATATACCTATACTTTTAAACAAACTGCAGCAGCAGCAGCAGCAGCTGCTCAGGCGATAGCAGAAGCAGCGGGAGATGCAGCAGCAAAAGCTAGAGAAGCAGCAGCAGCAGTATGTAGTGTTGTTGTTACTGCAGCAGAAAGTGTTGTTGCAGCAGCAGCAGCAGCAGCAGCAGCAGCAAGTGTTTTTGTTGCAGCAGCAGCAGTATTTTTGTTGTTGCAGCAGCAGCAGCTTCAATACGTGCTATTGCTGCAGCATCAACAGCAGCACCAGCAGCAGCAACAGCCGCAGCAACAGCACCAGCAACACACAAGCACCACCACCACCACCA
>NW_013571532.1:6714-6932 GCF_000499745.2 Eimeria mitis | reverse complement strand
AGCAGCAGCAGCAGCAGCAGCAGCAGCAGCAGCAGCAGCAGAGGGAGCAGCAAAAGAAAAAGAAAATGAAGCCGCGAGAAAGCAGAAAAAGAAACGACAGAAAAACAACTGCAGCAGCAACAGCAGCAGGAGTAAGCAGATCACGTAATAAACATATTTATGCTGCTGCTGCTGCTGTTGCTGCTGCTGCTGCTGCTGCTACTGCTGCTGCTGCTGCT
>NW_013571532.1:6173-6614 GCF_000499745.2 Eimeria mitis | reverse complement strand
AGCAGCAGCAGCAGCAGCAGCAGCAGCAGCAGCAGCAGCAGAGGGAGCAGCAAAAGAAAAAGAAAATGAAACCGCGAGAAAGCAGAAAAAGAAAAGACAGAAAAACAACTGCAGCAGCAACAGCAGCAGGAGTAAGAAGACGATGAAATAAACATATTTATGCTGCTGCTGTTGCTGCTGTTGCTGCTGTTGCTGCTGCTGCTGCTGCTGCACCAGCTACTAAGGCGATAGCAGACGCAGCGGGAGATGCAGCAGCAAAAACTGGAGAAGCATCAGCAGCAACAGCAGCAGCAGCAGCAAGTGTTTTTGTTGCAGCAGCCGCAGCAGCAGCAGCAGCAATACTTGTTGATGCTGCAGCAACAGCATTAGAAACAGCAGCAGCAACAGCACCACCACCACCACCACCACCACCATCACCAGCACCAGCAACACCACCACCAG
>NW_013571532.1:5872-6073 GCF_000499745.2 Eimeria mitis | reverse complement strand
GCAGCAGCAGCAGCAGCAGCAGCAGGAGCAGCAGCAGCAGCAGCAGCAGCAGCAGCAGCAGCAGCAGCTTACTGGTCCTGTGCTTCTACGATGCATCTTTTCCAGTTGATGGAGTGTACGTACACCCGAACAGGCTGCCGCCAAAACCACAGACTGTTGACGCATCTATAAAAAAAAACAAACATATTTTATTTTATTTTA
>NW_013571532.1:5249-5772 GCF_000499745.2 Eimeria mitis | reverse complement strand
CCAGCAGCAGCACCAGCAGCAGCAGCAGCAGCAGCAGCAGCAGGAGCAGCAGCAGCAGCAGCAGCAGCAGGAGCTTACTGGTCCTGTGCTTCTACGATGCATCTTTTCCAGTTGATGGAGTGTACGTACACCCGAACAGGCTGCCGCCAAAACCACAAACTGTTGACGCATCTATAAAAAAAAACAATAATATTTTATTTTATTTTGTTTTGTTTTTTTTGTTTTTTTTTGTTTTGTTTTTTGTTTTGTTTTGTTTTGTTTTTGTTTTATTTTGTTTTATTTTGTTTTATTTTAGTTTATTTTATTTTATTATACATATATCGACAACCAGCAGCAGCAGCAGCAGCAGCAGCAGCAGCAATACGAGCTGTGCGTGTTGCAGCAGCAACAGCAGCAGCAGCAACAACGGCAGGGGCACGTGTAGCAGCAGCAACAGCAGCAGCAACAGCAGCAGCAGCAGAAACGAAAAAAAGAGACAAATAACCACTATCATCATCAGCATTATCATCAGCAGCAGCACTAG
>NW_013571532.1:4833-5149 GCF_000499745.2 Eimeria mitis | reverse complement strand
GCTGCTGCTGCTGCTGCACCTCGTGCTGCTCCCCGCAGCCAATGCCGTGTATAACCAGCAGCACATGGTCGATTTCATCTCCTCTTGCTGCTGCTTCTGTTTCCATAGCTGCTGCTGCTGCTGCTGCTGCTGCTGTTTCTGCTGCTGCTGCTGCCTCTGTATCCATAGCTGGTGCTGCTGCTGTATCTGCTGCTGCTGCTGCTGCATTTTCCGGCGCTCCTGATGACTGTTCTACTGCTGCAGTTGCTGGTGCTGCTGCAGCACCTGTTTCTGCTGCTGCTGCTGCTGGGCTTGCTGCTGCTGCTGCTGCTGCTGC
>NW_013571532.1:4396-4649 GCF_000499745.2 Eimeria mitis | reverse complement strand
GAAGCGGCGGCGCAGCAGCAAGGGGGACCGTAACGGACTGTTTGCTGCTGCTGCTGCTGCTGCTGCTGCTACGATCTCTTCTTCTCTATCAACGCCAAACGAGCTGCTGCTGCTCCTGCTGCACCTAGAGCTGTACTCATCTGCTGCTGCTGCTGTTGCTGCTGCTGCTGCTGTGTTCATGCTGCTGAAATCTGGGGCACACTCGGCCTCTGCTGCCTCAGCAGCAGCAGCAGCAGCAGCAGCAGCAGCACGT
>NW_013571532.1:3889-4296 GCF_000499745.2 Eimeria mitis | reverse complement strand
GCTGCTGCTGCTGCTGCACCTCGTGCTGCTCCCCGCAGCCAATGCCGTGTATAACCAGCAGCACATGGTCCACTTCATCTCCTCTTGCTGCTGCTTCTGTCTCCATAGCTGCTGCTGCTGCTGCTGCTGCTGCTGTTTCTGCTGCTGCTGCTGCCTCTGTATCCATTGCTGCTGCTGCTGCTGTATCTGCTGCTGCTGAGCTGTCTCCTGCTGCTGCTGCTGCTGCTGCATTTTCCGGCGCTCCTAATGACCCTTCTGCTGCTGCAGCATCTGTTTCTGCTGCTGCTGCTGCTGGGCTTGCTGCTGCTGCTGCTGCTGCTGCTGCTGGTGAAGCAGAATTGCTGCTATTTGAATGCTGCTGCTGCAGCAGCGCTTCGTCTGTCAACTGAACCTCGACCTCGCTCTGC
>NW_013571532.1:473-3789 GCF_000499745.2 Eimeria mitis | reverse complement strand
TTTGAATGCTGCTGCTGCAGCAGCGCTTCGTCTGTCAACTGAACCTCGACCTCGCTCTGCTCCTCCTGCTCCTGCTGCTGCTGCTGCGGCTGCTGCTGCTGCAGCTGCTGCTGCTGCTGCTGCTGCTGCTGCTGTGAAGAGTAGACCCTCCCCAAGCCTAAGAAGCGGCGGCGCAGCAGCAAGGGGGACCGTAACGGACTGTTTGCTGCTGCTGCTGCTGCTGCTGCTGCTGCTACGATCTCTTCTTCTCTATCAACACCAAACGAGCTGCTGCTGCTCCTGCTGCACCTAGAGCTGTACTCATCTGCTGCTGCTGCTGCTGCTGTTGCTGCTGCTGTGTTCATGCTGCTGAAATCCGGGGCACACTCGGCCTCTGCTGCCTCAGCAGCAGCAGCAGCAGCAGCAGCAGCAGCAGCAGCACGGCGCTCCGCTTCAGCTCCTCCAGGTGCGGACATCGGTGTGCCTAAAGCTGCTGCTGCTGCTGCTGCTGCTGCTGCTGCTGCTTCTGCTTCTGCTGCTGCTGCCTCTGCTGCTGCTGCCTCTGCTACTGCTGCATCTGCTGCTGCTTCTGCTGCTGATGCTTCTGCTGCTGCTTCCTCCATGCTGGAGATATCGAATGTCTCAGGTTGCTGCTGCTGCTGCTGCTGCAGCAGCTGCTGCTGCAGCAGCAGCAGCTCCCTGTATGGGGGGGAGTTGCTGCGGCTGCTTCTTAGGGCCTCCCGCAAGCGCAGCAGCGACTGCAGCGCGACGCGGTGGTCACTTGCTTCTGCTGCTGCTGCTGCTGCTGCTTCTATTTCTGCTTCTGCTGCTGCTGCAGTTGCTGCTGCTGCAGTCTGAGCATCAGACGCTGCTGCTGCTGCTTCTCCTTCTGTTGCTGCTGCTTCTGCTGCTGCTGCTGTTTCAGCTGCGTCCTCACCGCCGCCGCTTGAGAGTGTACGCAGGAATGACTCCCACATCCCTGCTGCTGCAGCTGCTGCTGCAACAGCTGCTGCTGTTGCTGCTGCTGCTGCTGCTGCTGTTGCTGCTGCTGCTGCTGCTGCTGCTGTTGCTCTTTCTGCTGCTGCTGCTGCTGCTGCAGAACGGGGAACTGCGGCCGCTTATCTAGGCTTTTGCTGCGCCGCAGCCGTCAGCTGTATGAGCAACAGAAAATGCAGCAACAGCTGCAGCAGCAGCAGCAGCAGCAGCAGCAGCAGCAGCAGCACACGCTGCAGCAGGGTATGGCGGTGTGAGGGGGGCCATGTGCCTTAGCAGGCACACCCGGTTGCTGCAGCAGCAGCTGCTGCTGCTGCTGTTGCTGCTGCTGCTGCTGCTGCTGCTGCTCACTCAACAGCCTCAGGGGGCCCCCGCTGCTGGGTGTCGAGCAGCAGCAGCAGCAGCAGCAGCAGCAGCAACAGCAGCAGCAAGAGCAGCAAGCTTAGTCAAAGGTGACAAGTTCTAGCGGAAATATATTTAAAATATAAATAAAAGCAAAAAAGAAAAAACAAAATTTGTGTTTGTTGCTGCTGTGTAGCAGCAAGAGCTTCTTAGGTTAATAAATTTGCTGCTGCTGCTGCTGCTGCTGCTGCTGCTGCTGCTGCTGTTGCTGCTGCTGGTGTTATTGCTGCAGTTATTCAACCCTCTATATAATATTTAATTTGTCTTTTTATATTTAATATATAAATATAATAATTTAATTTAATTTATTTATAAAATAAAAAAAAAAAATAAACATTTCTCTCTCGCTTTTCTCTTGCTGCGGTGTCTGCACGACTGCTGCGTCCGCTGCTGCTCTCCCTCGGTTGCTTCATCTCCTTCTCTCTCCTTCTTTTTATTTTTATTTTTATTTTTATTTATTTATATTTATTATTATTTTTATTTATTTTTCCCTTTATTTTCTGCTGCCTTTCTCCTTCTACCTATCAAACGACCCCCCTAGCCCGGGGCCCCTCGCAGCAGCAGCAACACACACCAGCAGCAACACAGCAGCAGCAGCAGCAGCAGCAGCAGCAGCATTAGCAGCAGCAGCACAAACTCCATATATTATTACATAAACATCCCCTGCGCAGCAGCAGATCATCAACAGCAGCACAAAACCACCACAACAACGACCACAACCAGCAGCAGCAGCAACAGCAGCAGCAGCAGCAGCAAGCTCATCTCTATAAGCCCCTCCAATGCCAGGCAGAGGCCGGGGGGCCCCTGGGGGCCCCAGGGGGGGCCCCCGCAGGGGCCGCAGCAGCAAACCCCAGAGGGGCTGTCGCCATACCCCCTCAATAGAAGAGGTGATGGCGAGGAACGCAGCAGCAAGCAGCTCAGAAGACAGCGAGCAAGAACAAGAGGAAACACAGCAGCAGCAGCAGCAGCAGCAGCAGCAACATGGGCGCAGAGGACCACTCGCACAGCTGGATGATGAAGTGCGTCAGTACAACCACATGCAGCAGCAGCAGCAGCAGCAGCAGCAGCAGCTGGAGCAGCAGCAGTAGCAGTAGCAGCAGGAGCAATAGCAGCAGCAGCAGCAGCAGCAGATGAAGCAGCAGAAGAAGCAACACCATAAGCAGCGGCACCAGCTGCAGCATCAGCGAGGAATAGCAGCAGCAGCAATAGTAGCAGCAGCAGCAGCAGCAGCAGTAGCAACAGCTGCAGCAGCAGCAGCAGCAGCAGCAGCATGTGTATGATGTGTTGCTGTGTTTCTTTTTGTGGTTTTTCTTTTGCGTTGCAGGACGGCGAGCCTCTGGTTAGTTTTATTATTTTTATTATATTTTATATTTTTATTTTTATTGTTATTTTTATTTTTTTTTGTTTATCTTTTATTTCTTTTTTATTTGTCTTTGTCTTCTCTCTTTCAGGTGGGTGGAGGCAATCTGAATCGCAGCAGCTCTGCTGCTGCTGCTGCTGCTGCTGAGCCGTCAAGAAGAGAAAGAGAAGAAATGCAAAAGGCGCAGCAAGCAGCACTGATGCAGGTTTGCTGCTGTCTTTGTCTTTGTCTTTGTTTTTTTTTTATTTTATTTTTTTTTTTATTTCTTTTTGTCTTTGTATTTGTTTCTATATTTTTCTTTGTCTTTGTCTTTGTTTTTTTATTTTTTTTTTATTTTTTTCTGTCTTTGCTGCTGTTTGTTTTCTTGTTTTTTTATTTCTTCATATAATATTATTTTTATTATAAATAAAAATAATTTTATTTATTTTTTTTTATTTTTTTATTTTTTCTTTATTATTATAAATATATATAATTATTATATTATTGTAATTATATACAAAAATAATACTACTATATTATATTATAAAATATTATATTATAAAATATTATATTTATGTTTATATTTACATTTATATTTATATT
>NW_013571532.1:0-373 GCF_000499745.2 Eimeria mitis | reverse complement strand
TTTATTATAAATAAAAATAATTTTATTTATTTTTTTTTATTTTTTTATTTTTTCTTTATTATTATAAATAGATATAATTATTATTTTATTGTAATTATATACAAAAATAATACTGTTATAAAATATTATATTTATGTTTATATTTAAATTTCTATTTATATTTATATATTTATATTTATTTATATTTATATTTATATTTATATTTATATTTATATTTATTTATTTTTGTGTTTATGTGGATCTATAGAAGCTGCAGGCTGAGGGCAAAACGAACCGCGCAAAGGCCGACTTAGCGAGGTACACATTGCTGCTGCTGCTGCTGCTGCTGCTGCTGCTGTTGCTGCTGCTGCTGCTGCTGCTGTTGCTGCTGCTG
>NW_013571531.1:6080-6930 GCF_000499745.2 Eimeria mitis | reverse complement strand
ACAGTGCAGCAGCAGAAAGGAGACAGTGCAGCAGCAGAAAGGAGACAGTGCAGCAGCAGAAAGGAGACAGAGCAGCAGCAAAAAGGAGACAGTGCAGCAGCAGAAAGGAGACAGACGAAGAGGTGTCTCCGTTTCCTTCTTACGCAGCTAACTCTTTTATTTTCCCCTCAAGGCGAGCTGTATCTGCTGCAGATACACCGCAGCCTAAAAACGTTATAGCTGCAACTTCTTGCTCCTGCTGCTGCTGCTGCTGCTGCAGCTGCTGCTGCTGCTGCAGGTGCTGCAGCTGCTGCTGCTGCCTCCTGTTGAACGATTTGCTGCTGCTGTACGTGGCAGCATCGTCGCTGCTATCACTGCTGCCCTCGTCGCTTCTGCTGCTGCTGCTGCTGCTGCTGCTGCTGCGACGGTGGTGGCGTGCGCGCTGCTGCTGCTGCTGCTGCTGCTGCTGCCCGTGTGGGCTTTTCTTGAGGCGTTTTGGGGTGTATGCGGACCTTCTGCTTTTGCTGCAGTCTCCTTCGCTGCTGCTAGAGCTCGCGTGTCTTTGTCTTTTCTGTGGCTTTTCCTTTTTTATCTTTTGCTGCTGCTGCAGCAGTTGCTGCTGCTGCTGCTGCTGCAGCAACTCCTCCCGCCTCTCCAACTCCTGCTGCAGCGCTCGCAGCCTTTCCTCCTTTTCTCTAATCTGTGCATCGAGGTCAGAGAGCAGCGCTTGCTGCTGTTCCTGTGGCGATCGCGCTGCCTGCTGCTGCTGCTGCTGCTGCTGCTGTTGCTGCTGCTGCTGCTTCTGCTGCGGTGATCCTGGGGCTTTCTGCTGCTGCTTTTGCTGCTGCTTCTGCTGCTGCTGTTGCTGCTC
>NW_013571531.1:5864-5980 GCF_000499745.2 Eimeria mitis | reverse complement strand
TGTATGCGGACCTTCTGCTTTTGCTGCAGTCTCCTTCGCTGCTGCTAGAGCTCGCGTGTCTTTGTCTTTTTTGTGGCTTCTCCTTTTTTATCTTTTGCTGCTGCTGCAGCAGTTGT
>NW_013571531.1:5577-5683 GCF_000499745.2 Eimeria mitis | reverse complement strand
ATCGCTGAGGCCAATCAGCAGCAACCCGCGCTGCTGCTGCTGCTGCTGCTGCCGCTGCTGCTGCTGCTGCTGTGGTTGCTGCTGCTCGTTGAAGGCTGGAAATTTA
>NW_013571531.1:2848-4295 GCF_000499745.2 Eimeria mitis | reverse complement strand
TGCTGTTGCTGCTGCTGCTGCTGTTGCTGCTGCTGCTGGTCCTGCTGCGGTTCAGTCTTAACCTTCACCGCAAACTTACATTCATCTGCTGGACGTGGTGCTGCACTTCTTGCTGCTTCTGGTGCCACTGCTGTTGCTGCTGCTGCTGCTGCTGTTGGTGTTGCTGCTGCTGCTGCTGCTGCTGCTGCACCGGGCTCTCGTTTGTAGTCTCCTCGGAAGGCCGTGAGGTGCGGCATCGCCGGCAGCAGCGGCAGCAGCAGCTGCAGCAGGTCAGCCTGCAGCGCATCCGCCACATTCTGTCTGCTGCTGCTGCTGTTGCTGCTGCTGCTGCTGCTGCTGCTGCTGCTTTCTTGCCTCACGACAGCCAGCAGCAGACGACAGGGGACAAGTGCTGCAGTGTCAGAGACCCGCCAATCTAAGAAGTGAGCAGCGCGGCTTGCAGGCACTGTCTCTCTCCACTTCCTTTCTTTCTGCTGCTGCTGCTGCTGCTGCTGCTGCTGCTGCTGCAGCAGGGGTGCAGCAGCAGGAGTGGGAGGGGGGCACAGGCCAGCAGCTGTGAGACGATCCGCGCGGCTGAGGAATGCTGCAGTTGCTGCTCTTGCTGCAGCAGCAGCAGCAGAAGATGCCATTCTGCTGCTGTCTATCAAATCCCTGTTGTGCTGCTCTGAGGTGTACATACACCTCGGCCAGGGGGAGAAACCCAGCGGATGCACCAGACACTCCAGCAGCACCTGCAGCCGGCATCCTGCTTCCTGCACAGCAGCAGCAGCAGCAGCAGCAGCAACAGCAGCAGCAGCAGCAACAGAAGCAGCAACAGAAGCAGCAGCAACAGCAGCAGCAGCAACAGCAACCGGAGCAGCAAGAGATAAGCGATGCAATAGCAACGCGCAGCAACAGCAGCAGCATAAACAACACAAGCAGCAGCAGCAGCAGCAGCAGCAACTTTACTGAAGCGGGTTTGCGGCTGTTGTCTATAGAACAAGACTCGAGGGTTTAGGGTTTAGGGTTTAGGGTTTAGGGTTTACATATACCTTGAGGTGTATATAGGGAGCGAATGCAGGGTCAGCAGCATAAGCAAAAGAAGGAGAAACGAAGAGGGCCCCCTGTGCATGCGTTTTACCCTGTAGGGGCCCCGGGGGCCCCACAGGGTCACCTCTGGCCGAGGAGGGTTTGGGGTCGATCCCAGCGCGGGAGGAGACGATCCCCGCCCCCGCAACAGAGGCCACGAAGGCCCCCACATCCTCGGGGGCCCCACTGCCTATACACCCCGCGTCTATGGGGAGAAAGCAGGGGTAGAAACGCTCATACAGCCAGCCGCCGCATGCAGCACACTTGTAGCTGCTGCTGCTGCTTGCTGCTGCTGCTGCTGCTGCTGCTGCTGTAGGTGGTGGTCCTGTTGTTGCTGCTGATGGAGCTCCTGTTGCTCGCGCTGCTCCTGCTGCTCCTG
>NW_013571531.1:0-531 GCF_000499745.2 Eimeria mitis | reverse complement strand
CTGCTGCTGCTGCTGCTGCTGCTGCTGCTGCTGCTGCTGCTGCTGCTGTATCACCTGCTGCTGCTGCTGATGCTGCACATGTTGGTGCTGCTTCACCTGCTGCTGTTGCTGCTGCTGCTGCTGCTGCACCTGCTGCTGCTGCTAGGGCTGCTGCGTCCGTAGTGTCGCGTTACTGCAACTGCTGCAGCTGCAGCCGATGATATTCTTGCAGCTGCTACTACTGCTGCTGCTGCTGCTGCATCTGCTGCTGCTGCTGCTGCTGTCTCTGCTGCTACTGCTGCTGCTACTTCTGCTGCTACTGCTACTACTACTACTGCTGCTGCTGCTGCCTCTGCTACTACTGCTGCTGCTACTGCTGTTGCTGTTGCTGCTGCTGCTCCTATAAAATCATATACATATACATATACATATACATATACATATACATATACATATACATATACATATACATATACATATACACATACATATACATATACATATACATATACATATACATATACATATACATATACATATACATATACATAT
>NW_013571530.1:6411-6663 GCF_000499745.2 Eimeria mitis | reverse complement strand
ATATATATATATATATGTATGTATGTATGTATGTATGTATAGGTAGCTAGCTAGCTAGCTAGCTATACCCCCAGCAAGGGGTGTAGGGGCCCCCATAGGAGAGATGAAGGGGCCCCCAGAGCGAGGTGTATGCAGCTGTGGGGGCCCCTAGATAGGGCTGTAAGGGCTTCTATATGTGTGCAGGTGTATGCGGTAGAGTTTAGGAGTTGTTTGCTTTGTTGTTTTGTTGGTGGTTTCGGGTGTATAGGCAGA
>NW_013571530.1:5013-6311 GCF_000499745.2 Eimeria mitis | reverse complement strand
ATATATATATATATATGTATGTATGTATGTATGTATGTATAGGTAGCTAGCTAGCTAGCTAGCTATACCCTCAGCAAGGGGTGTAGGGGCCCCCATAGGAGAGTTGAAGGGGCCCCGAGAGCGAGGTGTATGCAGCTGTGGGGGCCCCTAGATATTGCTGTAAGGGTTTCTATATATGTGCAGGTGTATGCAGTAGAGTTTAGGAGTTGTTTGCTTTGTTGTTTTGTTGGTGGTTTCGGGTGTATAGGCAGCTCAGTGTTATTTGGGGTGTATAGGCAGCTCATTGCTATTTGGGGTGTATAGGCAGCTCCCTGTGATTTGGGGTGTATAGGCAGCTGAATGCTGTCTGCGGTGTATAGGCAACTCAGTGCTGTCTGGGGTGTATAGGAAGCTCCCTGCTGTCTGGGGTGTATAGGCAGCTCAGTGCTGTCTGGGGTGTATAGGCATCTCCCTGCTGTCTGGGGTGTATAGGGAGCTCCCTGTGCTTTGGGGTGTATAGGCAGCTCCCTGCAGCTTTTTGGGGTGTATAGGCAGCTCCTTGTGGTTTGGGGTGTCTAGGGAGCTCGGTTTGGGGTGTATAGGCAGCTCCCTGCTGTCTGGGGTGTATAGGCAGCTCAGTGCTGTCTGGGGTGTATAGGGAGCTCCCTGCTATCTGGGGTGTATAGGCATCTCCCTGCTGTTTGGGGTGTATAGGCATCTCCCTGCCGTCTGGGGTGTATAGGGAGCTCCCTGCAGTTTGGGGTGTACAGGCAGCTCCCTGCTATCTGGGGTGTATAGGCAGCTCCCTGCTGTCTGGGGTGTATAGGGAGCTCGGTTTGGGGTGTATAGGGAGCTCCCTGCTGTCTGGGGTGTATAGGCATCTCCCTGTGCTTTCGGGTGTATAGGCAGCTCCTTGTGGTTTGGGGTGTCTAGGGAGCTGACCATGTTGACGTAGTCATCGAAGCCCCTGAGTGTGCCAACGAGTTCTTTGTCTCCTTTCATTATAACCCAGACACGAGACCCCACACATTTGTCTACGAGAGCCAAAGGGAGATAGCTAGGGCCCCCACTCACAACCCCAGTACTGCTGCTGCTGCTGCTGCTGCTGCTGCTGCTGCTGCTGCTGCTCATCGTGGGCTGCTATAGACACCGGAGAAGGAAATTATAGAGGCAGCGAAATGCCTAGAGAAGAAGAAGAATTGCTGCTGCTGCTGCTGCTGTTGTTATTGCTGTTGCTGCTGCTGCTGCTGTTGCTGCTGCTGCTGCTGCAACAGCTGCTGTTGCAGCTCTGTATAGATGCCCCCAGGCAGAGGAGATGC
>NW_013571530.1:3347-4913 GCF_000499745.2 Eimeria mitis | reverse complement strand
AGCTAGGGCCCCCACTCACAACCCCAGTACTGCTGCTGCTGCTGCTGCTGCTGCTGCTGCTGCTGCTGCTCATCGTGGGCTAATATAGACACCGGAGAAGGAAATTATGGGGGCGGCGAAAGGCCTAGAGAAGAAGAAGAACTGCTGCTGCTGCTGCTGCTGCTGTTATTGTTGTTGCTGCTGCTGCTGCTGTTGCTGCTGCTGCTGCAACAGCTGCTGTTGCAGCTCTGTATAGATGCCCCCAGGCAGAGGAGATGGAGCTGCTGGTTTTTTATTTTTTTTTGTTTTAAATAAATAAAAAATATAAAACAATAAAACCTATTCTGCAAATAAGACAAAAACAAACAACAAAAACAAACCGATGAGGACCTAGCAGCCTAGAGGGGCCCACCCCAGGGGCCCCTGCTGCTGCTGCAGCGCAGCAGCAGCAGCAGCAGCAGCAGCAGCAGCGGCGGCGACAGCAGCAACTGCAGCAGCAGCAATGAATCATAATCCCTTTCTTTATTTTAATTAATTAAATAATAAAAAATACCAGTTGCATGCATCCTCATCAGCATTTTCTCTATCGCAGCACCCTAGGGGGCCCCCCAACCCCAACAGAAGGCCAGCTGAAGGGGCCCCCGGGGGGCCCCCCTGCTGCGCTACATTGATTTGAGGGGGCCACCCAGGGGCCCCTAGTACTTCTGCATCTTTGGTTTAAAGAGGAGAAGCGGCAGCAGCCACAGCTTCAGCAGCAGCAACAACAACAACAACAGCAGCAGCAGCAGCAGCAGCAGCAGCAGCGGGGAGCTTCGGTGTTGTGCAGCAGCTAAACAAAGAGAAAGGACCTGGGGGCCCCCTGCCCTGCAGCAAACCCTCAGCTGTCTGATGGCTCTGCCTTGAGGGGGCCCCCCATACAGCCCGTAGTCTATGCCACTCCTACGGAGGGCCCCCTGGGGGGCCCCCCGCTGGGGGCCCCCCTGGGGGGCCCCTTGGGGGGCCCCTTGGGGGCCCCCTGGGGGCCCCCTGCTGCAGCAATCACCATCCGCAACAGCTAGTGCTGTTCGGTTTGTAGAGACGTACAGAGAGACTGGAAAGGGCCCACATGTTCCTGTTGCTGCTGCTGCTGCTGCTGCTGCTGCTTCTGCTGCTGCATTACCTGTGAGAGCAGCAGCAGCAGCAGATGGAGGAGAAGGAGCAGCAGCAGAAACAGCAGCAGCAACAGCAGCAGCAGCAGCAGCAGGGGAATATGTTGCTACTATGACGCCCTTCGTCCTCACCCGCAGCATCATCAAAGCCGCAAGGTAATGCTCAAGTCTCTGCTGCTGCTGCTGCTGCTGCTGCTGTTGCTGCTGTTGTCTCTCCAGGTGTTTTATGTTGTTGCTGCCTTTTGCTGCTGCTGCTGCTGCTTCTGCTGCTGCTGCTGCAGTTTGCATGCAGCTGCTGTGTCTCTGTTTGTCTCCTTGCTGCTGCTATCTGCTGCATTTTGCTGCAGTTTCTGCCCTCTATATATCTGCTGCTGCTGCTGCTGCTGCTGCTGCTGCTGTTCTCTATGCATCTGCTGCTGCTGCTGCTGCTGCTGCTGCG
>NW_013571530.1:0-2283 GCF_000499745.2 Eimeria mitis | reverse complement strand
TCACCCGCAGCATCATCAAAGCCGCAAGGTAATGCTCAAGTCTCTGCTGCTGCTGCTGCTGCTGCTGCTGCTGCTGCTGCTGCTGTTGCTGCTGTTGTCTCTCCAGGTGTTTTCTGTTGTTGCTGCCTTTTGCTGCTGCTGCTGCTGCTGCTGCTGCTGCAGTTTGCATGCAGCTGCTGTGTCTCTGTTTGTCTCCTTGCTGCTGCTATCTGCTGCATTTTGCTGCAGTTGCTGCTCTCTATATATCTCGTGCTGCTGCTGCTGCTGCTGTTCTCTATGCACCTGCTGCTGCTGCTGCTGCTGGTGCTGCATGTGTACAGGGACCAGCAGCAAGACAGGGCGCTGTGGGCAGCGTTTGCTCGGCGTGCTGCTGCTGTTGCTGCAGCAATACCTGCTGAGGATCTGTGTCTCCTTTTGTCTCTTTTTGGGGGTTTAGGGCTTCGTTATACACCGCTGCTAGCAGCAGCAGCAGCAGCTCTGCTGCCGCAGCTGCAGCAGCTATCTGCTGCTGGTGTATGCAGAGCTATACAAGCATACGGACAGCTGCTGTGTATACACCCTGTGCTGCAGCAGCAGCTGCAGCAGCAAGCAGCAAGACATGCAGCAGCAATGAAAGCAAACCAAATAGCTTTTGTCTTTGCTTCTCTCGTCCGTCTCCGTTCTCTCCCTTTTCCTCTTTTTTGTGTATTAAGAGAGCAGCTGATTATAAAGAGAGACAGTTTGTCTCCTGGTGGGGTTGTTGTGTCTCTGCATGCAGCAGCAACCATCCACCANTTATAAAGAGAGACAGTTTGTCTCCTGGTGGGGTTGTTGTGTCTCTGCATGCAGCAGCAACCATCCACCAGCGCCAGCAGCAGCAGCAGCAGCAGCAGCAGCAGCAGATAGACAGCAAGCTGCTTGCTGCTCTTGCTGCTGCTCTCTGTCGCCTCGTGGGGGCCCTCAACCCCAAGGGGCTAGCTGTAGCAGCAAACGCGCTGCATAGGCTGCAGGTAAAGAACCAGTTCGTGCTGCAGCTTGTTGCTGCTGCAGCACAGCGCATGCTGCTGCAGCAGCAGCAGCAGCAGAAACAGAAACACAAGTATAAACACCAGCAGCAGCAGCAGCAGCAGCAACAGCAGCAACGCATGCAACCAAGAGACCTTGCCATGCTGCTGCATGCTGCTGTTGCTGCAGAAGCTGCTTCTCCTGCTTTTGTTAAAGCTGCAGCAGCAGCAGCAGCAAAACGCATGCAGACATACGACCTGCAGGCCCTGTGTCTCCTTGTTGCTGCTCTAACCAAGCACTTCCGTCAGCAGCAGCAGCAGCAGCAGCAGCAGCTGCTGCTGCAGCAGCAGCAGCAGCAGCAGCAGTACAAACAAAAGCAACGCTACCGCCACCGCCAGCAGCAGCAGGAGGAGGAGCAGGATGAGGAAGAGGACGAGGAGCAGCAAGTGCAACAGCAGCAGCAGCAGCAGCAGCAGCAGCAGCAGCAGCAGGAGAAAGGTATAACAAAAGAGGAGCTGTATAGAGTGCTAGAAGCAGCAGGAGACAGAGCAGGCAAGCTAGCAGCAGAACTCAGTCCCCTCGCTGTCTGCTGTCTCCTCAACTCTTTTGCTGCTGTCGGCTTCCGCTTCGGCCCCCTTCTCTTTCACGTACCCAGGCATGTGGCTCACTGCTGCGAGCCTGCAGCAGCAGCAGCAGCAGCAGCAGCAGCAGCACCAGCAGCAGCAGCAGGAGGGGGAGGGGGAGGAGGAACAGCAACAGCAGCAGGAATAACTGCAGCAGAAACAACAGAAACAGGAACAGGAGGAGAAGCAGCAGCAGCAGCAGCAGCAACAGAAACAGCAGGAGCAACAGCAGCAGGAGCAGCAGCAGCAGCACCTGCTGCAGCAGCGCATGCAGAGCGTTATACAGCGTGCATGCTGGCTGTCATCCTGCGGGCGTACAGACGGCTACAGGTGGATGCCTCGGCCTTGCTGCCGTATGCGTTTGCTGCTCTTCCTCAGCTGCAGCAGCAGCAGCAGCAGCAGCAGCAGCAGCAGCAGCGACAGCAGCGAGGTTCAGCAGACCCTGGGGCAGCGGATGAACAGGTAGGTCTGAATGGAGCGGGTACTGCGGCAGCAGCAGCAACGGCAGCAACAACAGCAGCAGCAGCAGCAACAACAGCAGCAGCAGCAGCACGAGAGGCCTCAGCAGCACCTCGCCCGCTGCTGCATTCTCTTGTATGGATCCTTGAGAGTGCTGCAGCCAACAGCTTTGTTGACAAGAAGGTAATTGCTGCTGCTGCTGCTGCTGCTGCTGCTG
>NW_013571529.1:6188-6664 GCF_000499745.2 Eimeria mitis | reverse complement strand
TATATATATATATATATATATATATATATATATATATATATATATATATATATATATATATATTTATATAGGGTTTAGGGTTTGCGGCAGTTGTGGTAGTATCAACAGCACGAGAGTAAGCCAACCAACCAGCAAAAAAAACTAAATAAACAAACAAAATAAATAAATAAAATAAATAAAATAAACTAAATAAAATAAATAAAACAAATAAATAAAATAAACTAAATAAACAAATAAATAAAATAAATAAAATAAATAAATAAATAAAAAATTAAAAAGAAGAATTATATTATACTTACTGTTGCTGGTACTTTACCATAACAAACAGCAAACTCTATCGTTGAAGGGCTCCACAGCGCCGCATGCACGGGGCCCTCTTCCGCCGCCACCAGGCGCACGTCATAGCCCCCCTGACACTGAGCAGCAGCAGCAGCAGCAGCAGCAGCAGCAGCAAGCAGCAGCAGCAGAAAGCAGCA
>NW_013571529.1:5622-6161 GCF_000499745.2 Eimeria mitis | reverse complement strand
TATATATATATATATATATATATATATATATATATATATATATATATATATATATATATATATAGTACAATATAGTATAATATAATACACCACAATACAATAAACTAAACAAAATAAAATAACATAAATTAGATTAAAAAGTATTATAATATTATAATAATATATCTTTCTTACTTAAGAAAGTATAGAACACTGGAGTCGCTAGCATCAGTGTGTGTATCTAATATAACATAATAAACTAAATAAAACTAAACAAAACTAAATAAAACTAAATAAAATAAAATAAAACAAAATAAAATAAAATAAAAAAGTATTAAAATAATATATTTTCTTGCTTTAAGAAAGTAGAGAGCACTGGATCCATAGTGAGATCACTGGCGTCTGTGTGTGTATATAATAAACTAAATAAAATAAAACTAAATAAAATAAAACAAAACAAACAAAAAAAAAATAAAATAAAAAAGTATTATACTATAATAAATAAATATTTTCTTACCTTAAGAAAGTATAGAGCGCTGGATCCATAGTAAGTGAGATCG
>NW_013571529.1:3247-5522 GCF_000499745.2 Eimeria mitis | reverse complement strand
AATATTATAATAATATATCTTTCTTACTTAAGAAAGTATAGAACACTGGAGTCGCTAGCATCAGTGTGTGCATATAATATACTATAATAAACTAAATAAAACTAAATAAAATAAAACACAACAAAATAAAACAAAACAAAACAAAATAAAATAAAATAAAATAAAAAACTATTAAAAGAATATATCTCCTTACTTTAAGAAAGTAGAGAGCACTGGATCCATAGTAAGTGAGACCACTAGCGTCTGTGTGTATATAATAAACTAAATAAAATAAAACAAAATAAAATAAAATAAAACTAAATAAAACTAAATAAAATAAAACAAAAAAGTATTATAATAAATAAATAAATATTTTCATACCCTAAGAAAGTATAGAGCGCTGGATCCATAGTAAGTGAGATCACTGGCGTCTGTGTGTGTATATAATAAACTAAATAAAATAAAACTAAATAAAATAAAATAAAATAAAAAGGTATTATATTATAATATAATATATATTCTTACTTTAAGAAAGTATAGAGCGCTGGATCCATAGTAAGTGAGATCACTAGCATCGGTGTGTGTATATAATATACTATAACGTAACAAACTAAATAAAACTAAATAAAACTAAATAAAACTAAATAAAATAAAACAAAACAAACAAAAACAAAATAAAGCAAAAAGGTATTATAATAAATAAATAAATATATTCTTACTTTAAGAAAGTATAGAGCGCTGGATCCATAGTAAGTGAGATCACTGGCGTCTGTGTGTATATAATAAACTAAATAAAATAAAACTAAATAAAATAAAACTAAATAAAATAAAATAAAATAAAACAAAATAAAAAACTATTATAATATATTTTCTTACTTTAAGAAAGTATAGAGCGCTGGATCCATAGTAAGTGAGATCACTAGCATCAGTGTGTGTATATAATAAACTAAATAAAATAAAACTAATAAAATAAAATAAAATAAAAAAGTATTATAATAAATAAATAAATATATTCTTACTTTAAGAAAGTATAGAGCGCTGGATCCATAGTAAGTGAGATCACTAGCATCGGTGTGTGTATATAATATACTATAACATAACATAACAAACTAAATAAAACTAAATAAAACTAAATAAAAAAAACAAAACAAAACAAAACAAACTAAAACAAAACAAAACAAAATAAAATAAAATAAAATAAAATAAAATAAAATAAAAAACTATTATATTTTCTTACCTTAAGAAAGTAGAGAGCACTGGATCCATAGTAAGTGAGATCACTGGCGTCTGTGTGTGTCTTAACGAGTAGAGCTCTTCCATCATAAGCCCAAAAGCATTCTGCTTCTTGAGCATTAAAAAAAGATTTATTAATAACTTTGCTGCTGCATGCGTTGCTGCTGCTGCTGCTGCTGCTGCTGCTGCTGCTGCTGCTGCTGCATGCGTCGCTGCATGCGTTTGTACTCAACGCATACACCTCAAGAAGAGCTGGTTTTCCTTTTGTTTCCTTTGAAAATACAGCGCAGTATGCACTGCTGCTGCCGCTGCTGCTGCTGCTGCTGCTGCTCCCGCTGCTGCTGCTGCTGCTGCTGCTGCTGCTGCTGGGGCTTGTCTTGGTTGCTTCTTTTGTAGGATTCTGAAGAGGCTCTGGGCTCACATATATTGCAGAAGCCCGCGGAGCATCGAGACGCAGCAGGGGGCTCTCTATGCTGAACCCCTCCGCCTCTATCTGCTCTCTGCTGTATACATGTACAGCCCCGTTAACCTAAACAAACATTTATAAATATTAATATAAATATATATATTAATATAAATATGGATATAAATATATATATAAATATAAATATAAATGTAAATATAAATGTAAATATAAATATGTATATGCTTTATATATAAACGTGGCGCCTATAAAAGAAGAAAACAAAATAAAAGAATAAACTTTTTATGAAGAAGACAATAGGAGATAAGATAGAGTATGCATGCGCCCTGGGGTTTAGTGTGTACGGGTGCTGCTGCTTCGCATGTATAGCAGCAGCAGCAAAACAGAATAAATGAAGCTGCTGGGGTTGAAAGAGAATATATTGCAGTATTTATTTCTGTTCATATATATATATATATATATATATATATATGTTTCTATGAATATATTTTTCTTTTTCTCACCAGACGGCACATGAAGCTCTCGCCTCCCGTCCAAAGTAAAGGGGGCCAAGAAAGCTCGCTGACGCTGCGCTGCGCCAAGCGTGTAATTTCTTTGGCGGTGTTTGCTTCTATAAGCCTCACATTAGCGGGGCATTGG
>NW_013571529.1:741-3147 GCF_000499745.2 Eimeria mitis | reverse complement strand
CACATGAAGCTCTCGCCTCCCGTCCAAAGTAAAGGGGGCCAAGAAAGCTCGCTGACGCTGCGCTGCGCCAGGCGTGTAATTTCTTTGGCGGTGTTTGCCTCTATAAGCCTCACATTAGCGGGGCATTGAGTGGTTTCGAAGCGGAAACCGACCAATAAATACCGACCGCGAGGACTGAAGGAGAATTTGACGACAGGAGTAGCTGAATGAAGAAAAAAAAAACGAAAAAGATGAAAAATTCATGAAGAAACACGACGGCTCCACATAGGAAAGCTGCACAGAAGAGCGGAACGGAAAGCTAACAGAAAACGATGATCAGCTACTTAAAAAGAAGAAACTTACTTCCTTCTACAGAATATAAAACTTTCCACGTATCAGCATTCAATATTTCCACTTTATGAGGAGAACTCCGCCGAAGAAGAGCAACCTGCACTTGCAGAGGTGCACATACACCTGAAAAGGTTTCGTTGACGCGTGCAACATGAACGGCTTGGAATTCCAGTTCATTTCATTAAAAGTGTAGAATTTCATGTTTTTCTTTTTGTTCTGGTTTCATTAAAAACAAAATACCTTTTGTTTAAACCCCTATTTCTCGTTCTAGTCTGCTCATGCCGTTCATTTCTCTGCGCTTTCTACCTACCAAGTCGCCTTGCGGTGACCACTCCGCCGCTTCCACTTCTTCAATACTTTTAATTTTTTCGACGGTGAATTCTCCGGAGGCGTCGAGTGATGCATTGTGCAGCTCGAGGCCATCTTTTGTGAGTGCGATGAATTCGGACTGCATTTTCTTGAAATAACCTGCAAGTTGAACAGCGGAAATTTGTTCTTTTTCAGGCGGTGTTTGTGGTCCAGCGCGAGAGATTTTGGTGTTTTTTCACCATACAGCTCTGTTTTGAACTCAAGAAGGAATATTTTCGACTTGTAAGCCCTTCGTCGTCTTCTATATAAACCCAGGTTTCAGCTCTTTCTTGGCGGGGCGTTTCAGTTGCCTCCTGCCTTTGTTAAGCTCTGAAACATCTGAAATAACATCTAGAGAGGATTCAAGAAGATATTGAATACATCTCTCTCATCCACACAACAGCCGAAACTATATACCATTGCTGCGTGGTTGCATGCAGGGCGGCGGCCGTCAGCTTGCTGCGATGGATCATCAGCACCAGGCGAGTGAAAGTGTTGTTTTTTTTTTTGTTTAGAAATGATATTTCAGAATAAATCTAAGAGTTATATTTCTTTAAAGAATGTAAACTCATCTATACTACTTTTTTTTCTCCCCTCGAACCCTCTCTTTTGTGGTGGCGGTGCAGCCTGAGACTCTGTGTTTTGAGTCGCTGGTTGTGTTGTGTTGTGTATAGGTGTTATAGTATCTGTCTTTGTAGTATATATCTATATATTAGTATTTTATTTTCATTTTATTTTCTTTTTCTTTCTTTTATATACAGAGATGGATCATGATGGGCTCCTTCTTGCACTGGCAAGGGGCCATCAGGGTATAGGCCCCTTACTCGAAACGTTTTTTTCTTTTCTTTCAACCCGCACAGATTTTTTTCATATTCTAGAGGATGGGGGCCCCTCTATGGGTTTTTCTCCTGCAGCAGCAGAAGCAATGGTTGCTGAGGCCTTCGCCAGAGCTCAGCTGGCTTATAGGGGCTCTAAACAACCCCACCTGTTGCCGCCAGAGCTAAGAAATAAATCTATTAAAGAAATACAAACTCTCACACGTGAGCTCAACTTCAAACAAAAACACAAAAAATTTCAGTATGCAAGTCCTGTATGTAGACTAGCTGTGCTAGCAGCGCCCCCAGATATAGGGGGAGAAGGAAAAACCACGCAGCAGCAGCATGCACCAGCAGCAGCAGCAGCAGCAGCAGCAGCAGCAAAAAAACCAGCAGCAGAAGCATCGTCCGTACCTCCAGCAAAAACTCCAGCAGCAGCAGCAGCAACACCAGCAGCAGCAGCAACAACAGCAGCAGCAACAATGAAAAGACATGCAGCTGATGCTGATACACCCACCACAAAAGAAAAAAATAACGATAGAGAGAAAGGGGGGGGAGCATCGAATACCCCTACAGGCCCTAACCCCAAATCTCATAAACCAATGTCAGACACTCAGCAGCAGCAGCAGCAGCAGCAGCAGCAGCAGCAGCAGCAGCAGCAGCAGCAGCAGCAGCAGCAGCAGCGCGCATGCATCAGTAGGGGGCCAGAAGGTAGCTTTTATTAGCTCTTGGAATGGAGCTGTTCTCGATCGTTATGTTTGGTCGCAAAGCATCAATGAAGTTACGTGTCAGATACGTCTGCTTGAGTTGCTGCAGCAGCAGCAGCAGCAGCAGCAGCAGCAGCAGCAGCAGCAGCAGCAGCAGCAGCAGCAGCTGATAAACGAGGTGAATGCAAAACTGCTGTCGGTTACAT
>NW_013571529.1:0-282 GCF_000499745.2 Eimeria mitis | reverse complement strand
ATATATATATATATATATATATATATATATATATATATATATATATATATATATACATATATATATGTGTATGAAACTTCAGGTGTATCTGTGTTCGAGGGCAGCTGGTGTCAGTCTATAAAGGCCAGCAGCAGTTTCTGGTTGTTAGAGCAGCGAAGTTTTCTGCTGCTGACGATAGAAAAAAAAAAAGAACTTTGGTGGGAATGTATGATTAAGGGGGACCCAAAGATAGATACCACCAAGGTAATCTATTTATTTATTTATTTATTTATTTGTTTGTTT
>NW_013571528.1:6263-6754 GCF_000499745.2 Eimeria mitis | reverse complement strand
TAACGCCGCGTCGGAGTGTCTGTACACCCCAACACGCAAACCCTAAACCCTAAACCCTAAACCCTAAACCTTAATTCCAAACCCTAGTGCATAAACTCTAAACCCTAAAACCCAAACACGTAACCCTAAACCCTAGATGTTATGCTTCTCTCACAACGAGATTCTTTGCAGTTTTAAGGTCTAGAGTTACATACACTGAGGGTTTAGGGTTTAGGGTTTAGGGTTTAGGGTTATATAAACATACGTGAAGGCAGGCCCACTGTCGCGGGCAGCAGATGCAGCGAAGGCCTCAAGCGAAGCGTATGCAGCGGAGCAGCGTTCTGCTGCTGCTGCTGTTGCTTCTGCTGCTGCTGCTGCTTGTGCTGCAGATGTAGACTGTATGGTTGCTCCTGCTGCTTCGTTTTCTGCAGCTGCTGCTGTTCCTGCTGCTGCTGCTGTTCCTGCTGCTGCTGCTGCTGCACGTTGTGGTGTATGTACACGTGAAGTTGAGG
>NW_013571528.1:2660-6087 GCF_000499745.2 Eimeria mitis | reverse complement strand
TTAGCTGCTGCAGCAGCAACTCAGGGGACCCGCAGCACAGCGTGTCCCCCGACAGCAGCAGCTCCATATCAGGGGGCAGCATCTGCTGCAACGGGGCAGCAAGCTGCTGCTGCTGTTCCTGCTGCTGCTCCTGCTCTTGTTGGTGTTGTTCTTTCTCTCCTCCAGGTACTGCTGCTTCTGTTGCTTCTGCTGCTGCTGCTGCTGCTGCTGCAGTGGCGTCAGCCTCAGCCTCAGCAGACTCTGAGTCTGGGGAGCACCCAATGAAGCCCATTCTGCACCAACAGCAGCAGCAGCAGCAACAGCAGCAACAGCAGCAGCAGCAACAACAACAACGGCAATAAGTGCAACAACAGCAACAGCAGCAACAAGTGCAGCAACTGCAGCAATCCTTATTTTTTTTGATGGCTCTGCAAGGCCTGCTTCTGTCAGCTGTCGTAGCAGCAGCAGCAGCAGCAGCAACAGCAGCAAGAGCAACAAACACAGAAGCAGCAACAGCAGCAACAGCAACAGCAGCTACAGCAACAGCAGCAACAGCAGCAGCAACAGCAGGAACAGCAGCAACAGCAGCACCAGCAGCAACAGCGGTAGTAGCAGCAGCACCTGAGTTGCTGCCTTGTAGCAGCAATCGCTGCTTCTAGCTTTTCTAGTCTTCTCTCTGTTTCTTCTATCTGGGCATCATAAGCTTCAACTTTATCCCACCCTTGCAGCACCTGCTGCAGCTCATCGAGTTGCTGCTGCACCTCCTGCTGCTGCAGGAACCCCCCCATCTGCAGCAGTTGCTGCTGCTCCCGCAGCAGCAGCTCACGCACCATCCGGTTCGTCTCCTGCTGCTCTGCAGCAACAAACACAACACAATATCCAATAGCAACAACAACACCAGCAGCAGCAACAACAGCAACAGCAGCAGCAACAGCAGCAGCAACAGGAACAGAAACCCTCTTTGGTGCATCTATGCAGAGAGCGCACCAGCTGCCGCCCCGTTCCACTAGCAACGCCAGCACAAGCATCAGCAGCAACAGCAGAAACAACAACAACAGATGCAGCAGCAGCAACAGCAGCAGAAGCAGCAGCAACAGCAGCAGCACCAGCAACAGCAGCAGCAGCAGCAACAACAGCAGCAGCAGCAGCAACAGCAGCAGCAACAGCAGCAACAGCAGCAGCAACAGCAGCAGCAGCAGCAACAGCAGCAGCATGTATGCTGACTGTTTCTAGTTTGCTGTTTTGATCGGGGGGAGTATCCTTGGCTCCAATCGAAGCGAGCGATATTTGAATCTTTTATAGCATCAACAGACCCAGGCTGCTGCTGCTGCTGCTGCTGCTGTTTCTGCTGCTGTTGCTGCTGCTGCAGCAGCTGCTGCAGCTGCTGCTGTCTTTGGTGATGTCGTTGCTGCTGCTGCTTTGACGTGTCTGTGCTGCTCTGCGTTGCTTTCTGCATTTCTTCTTTGAAATAAGAAGAAAGAAAAAGAGGAATAAACACATCGCTGTCTCCCCCCGCCGGGTTAGTAAGACAAAACACCCCCTTCTCGCTTGAGGCATCAGCACCTAACAAAGCCCTATATATAAACAGCAGCAGCAGCAGCAGCAGCAGCAACAGCAGTAGCAGCCGCAGCACCAGGAACGGCAGGAGAAGCAGTAGCTGCAGCAGCAGCATTAGCAGCACCAGCAGTAGGAGCAGCAGCACTAGTTGCACCAGTAGCAGTAGCAGCAGTAGCAGTAGCAGCAGCCGGAGTAGCGGCAGCAGTAGCTGCAGCAGCAACACTAGCAGCAGCAGCAGCAGCAGCAGTAGCAGCAGTAGCCGTTGTAGTTCCAGCAGCAGCAGCAAAGACAACAAGGAGAGCTGTTAGTAGAGAAACAACGGAAGCAGCTGGAGGAGCCGCATCGTTGCTGCTGCCTTGCAACAGCAGCAGCAGCAGCAGCAGCAGCAGCAACAGCAGCGCCAGCAGCAGCAGCATCAGCAACAGGATGAGCAGCAGCAGCAGTAGCACGTACAGGTCTCGTTGCTGCTGCTGAATCGAAGCTAAAGAACGCCGCAGCAGCTGCGAGCGCAGCAGCAGCGCGCCCTTACTATCAGGCTTTGTATCCAGCAGCTGTAGATGAAACTCTGCAACAGCAGACAACTCTTGCTGCTGCTGCAGTCCTTCACTGCTGTTGCTGCTGCCGCTGTTGTTGCTGCTGTTGTTGCTGCTGTTGTTGCTGCTGCTCCTGCTGCTCCTACAACGGCTGCTGCCGCTCGATAGAGCTCCTACACCCTCCCTCTCCTCTGCTGCCCCCCCCGGGTTCAGCTTCAGCTGCAGCTGCAGCTGTGCCTTGTGCTTGCTGCTGCTGCTGCTGCTGCTGCCTCTAGCGCCATATTCTGTCTCCTGCTGCTGCTCCATCTCCTCCGCCTCTGAGAGACGATGCACTGCAGCATCAGGAGAAGCAGCAGCAGCTGCAGCAGCAGCGTCCTCACAGCTCTCTCCTAATCCCGAAGAAGCTGGTGCAGCAGCAGCAGTTGCTGCTGCTTGTTCTGCCGCTGCTGCTGCAGTAGCAGCAGACGGCATTGGCTCCTCCATCCCCGGTGCTGGCTTTGCTGGAGCTGCTGCGGCGGGGGGCCCCCCAGAGGCAGGGGGGCTTGCAGCTTGTTTGGGGGGCCCCTGCAGGGTTTCTATTGCCGCTGCTTGAGGTGTTCATACACCCCATCGCATGCGGATATCTCCAGGATATATTTCGTATTGTTTTTTGTGTTTGTTTGGGTTGCTTTGTGCAGCAGCAGCAGCAGCAGCAGCAGCAGATATTGATGATGAACTCAGCAGTACAAACCCTTGTTGTATTTGTTTTGTCTGGGTTTCAAGGTTTGGGGTTTAGGGTTTAGGGTTTAGGGTTTAGGGTTTAGAGTGGGAGGCCTAATACAGCAGGCAGGAGATGCTGCAGCTGTGGCTCTTCTCGGGTGTATGCTGAGCTGCAGCCTCACCCTAGACCCTAAACCCTAGACCGTAAACCCTTTTTTTTTCATAGCGTCGTCCACTATAACCCTAAACCCTAAACCCTAAACCCTAACTCTAAACCCTTGAAGCTCGACAACCCTCTCTCTTGCGTGGGTTAGGGTTTAGGGCTTAGGGTTTAAGGCCATCAGTATATCCTAGACCCTAAACCCTAAACCCTAAACCCTAAACCATATGAGCCTCCAAGTAAACTCCTTATAAATCTCTCTTCTAAGCTAACACAGGGTGAAGTCTTCAGGGTTTAGGGTTTAGGGTTTAGGGTTTAGGGTTTAGTGTGGTCTCTTGGCTTAGTATCGAGGCCCCGTGTGGGCCCCCTAAATCCTCTTTAGCTGCATAAAGTAGAAGCAGGGGCCCCAATATGTAAATATATATTTAATTAAAATGTATATTTATTTTTTTATACTGCTGAGAAAGAAGAAAAAAGAAACAGTAGGCGAATGGCCTTG
>NW_013571528.1:1644-2560 GCF_000499745.2 Eimeria mitis | reverse complement strand
TCTAGCGCCATATTCTGTCTCCTGCTGCTGCTCCATCTCCTCCGCCTCTGAGAGACGATGCACTGCAGCAGCAGGAGAAGCAGCAGCAGCTGCAGCAGCAGCTGCAGCAGCTGCTGCAGCAGCAGCGTCCTCACAGCCCTCTCCTAATCCCGAAGAAGCTGGTGCAGCAGCAGCAGCTGCTGCTGCTTGTTCCGCCGCTGCTGCTGCAGTAGCAGCAGACGGCATTGGCTCCTCCATCCCTGCGGCTGGCTTTGCTGGAGCTGCTGCGGCGGGGGGCCCCCAAGAGGCAGGGGGGCTTGCAGCTTGTTTGGGGGGCCCCTGCAGGGTTTCTATTGCCGCTGCTTGAGGTGTTCATACACCCCATCGCATGCGGATATCTCCAGGATATATTTCGTATTGTTTTTTGTGTTTGTTTGGGTTGCTTTGTGCAGCAGCAGCAGCAGCAGCAGCAGCAGATATTGATGATGAACTCAGCAGTACAAACCCTTGTTGTATTTGTTTTGTCTGGGTTTCAAGGTTTGGGGTTTAGGGTTTAGGGTTTAGGGTTTAGAGTGGGAGGCCTAGTACAGCAGGCAGGGGATGCTGCAGCTGTGGCTCTTCTCGGGTGTATGCTGAGCTGCAGCCTCACCCTAGACACTAAACCCTAGACCATAAACCCTTTTTTTCTCATAGCGTCGTCCACTATAACCCTAAACCCTAAACCCTAAACCCTAACTCTAAACCCTTGAAGCTCGACGACCCTCTCTCTTGCGTGGGTTAGGGTTTAGGGCTTAGGGTTTAAGGCTATCAGTATATCCTAGACCCCAAACCCTAAACCCTAAACCCTAAACCCTAAACCCTAAACCACATGAGCCTCTAAGGAAACCCCTTATAAATCTCTCTTCTAAGATAACACAGGGTGAAGTCTTCAGGGTTT
>NW_013571528.1:888-1544 GCF_000499745.2 Eimeria mitis | reverse complement strand
AACCCTAAACCCTAACTCTAAACCCTTGAAGCTCGACGACCCTCTCTCTTGCGTGGGTTAGGGTTTAGGGTTTAGTGTGGTCTCTTGGCTTAGTATCGAGGCCCCGTGTGGGCCCCCTAACGCCTCTCTAGCTGCATAAAGTATAAGCAGGGGCCCCAATATGTAAATATATATTTAATTAAAATGTATATTTAATTTTTTATACTGCTGAGAAACGAGAAAAAAGAAACAGTAGGCAAAAGGCCTTCACGGTATTCGCAGTGAACGCCGAGCGCCTCAACTGCATATAAACTATCTTCTTCTTTCTTTTTATTGAATCCAAGTTATTAAAATTAATTTAATTATTTTTATTTTTAATTATTTCAATTAAACTGAATTATTTTATTTACAGAGGGGGCCCCAGAAGAGTGAGAGCAGAAATCCCGACGGGGCCGAGGCCTCGTGAGTGACCCTGTTCTCTTTCTTATAGCTGAGACAGCAACAGCAACATAATAAAAACAATAATTAATTATATTATTATAATTAAATAAAATATTTATTTTATTTAATTAATTAGATGCATTTGTTGTTTTTACTTAGTCTCTATAGAGTAAAACACGCAACAGATATGCATGGTCTCTCAGCCCCGGCCACGCAGCTGCTGTGTATACACACAT
>NW_013571528.1:457-788 GCF_000499745.2 Eimeria mitis | reverse complement strand
ATAATTAATTATATTATTATAATTAAATAAAATATTTATTTTATTTAATTAATTAGATGCATTTGTTGTTGTTACTTTACTTAGTTTCCATAGAGTAAACAACAACAACAGCTATGCATGGTCTCTCAGCCCCGGCCACGCTGCTGCTGTGTATACACACAGATTATAAGTAAACATATTTGTTTATCTAATTAGATATAAAAATAATAAATATAAATATATATTTATTTAATTAATTTGGCTAATTAGATAAACATATTTATTTAGCTGATAAGATAAAAAGATAAATAAATATATACATATAGGTATTATATATATATTATAAATATAT
>NW_013571528.1:0-357 GCF_000499745.2 Eimeria mitis | reverse complement strand
ACATATTTGTTTATCTAATTAGATATAAAAATAATAAATATAAATATATATTTATTTAATTAATTTGGCTCATTAGATATAAAAATAATAAATATAAACATATATTTATTTATTTAATTTGGCAGAAGGATAACACTTAAACATATCTATTTAGCTGATAAGATAAAAAGATAAATAAATATATACATATAGGTATCATATATATTATACATATATACATATATATATATATATATATTAAATTAATTATATAGAAGTATAATGAATGACTTATTCTGTCTCTCTATTACATTTCTATCTAATGAATATAATTAATTCGCTAATAAAGAAACCTATATATATATATATATATATATA
>NW_013571527.1:4923-6754 GCF_000499745.2 Eimeria mitis | reverse complement strand
ACTTCCTGGACCCGCCCACCCATTACTAGCAATCGCGCTGGCCGACACTACTACTACGCGGTCGGCACAAGCCACTGCGTGGGCGCACCTGCGGCAAACCACCTTTTGCACTGCATACGCACTCGGTCTCCGGTTCCCTCAGACAGTTTGTTGTGTCAGAATCCTGCGTCTTGCGAGCGCAAATCACAGCGCCTAACCATTCCGCCCAGTTAGCATCCCACACGACCCCTGATCAACGAAAACGAGCTCCGACTTCTTCCCACACTGCAACTCCACACATATGCACCCAAACACATACGCATTCATGCGTGCCACCAAACTGCATAGCGCGGAACAGTTCGCGCAACCGCGCAGAGCAGATCCAACTGCGTTCTGAAAGACGCACGCGCTGCGCAATACAGCTCGCAATCATAGGGCCGGAAAAAAATTCGCGCGACGGGTGCCGTGGACGCGCGTGCACGCAAACATCAACCCCTGGATGCTCGCATCTGCGCGTCCGCTGACCCTCCCACCAATGCTGCGAACACCCACATCAGCGCGCAAAGCTGACTTCAGACACACCACGCAAACCAAACAAGCAAGCTTAACGCCAAGTTCAAAACGATCTAGCTGGCAGCACACGGAGACCCTGTCGAACCGGGTCTTGTTCAGAAGCCACCGAGACGCGAACGGTTTCAACACATCGAAGATATATTCCGCACGCACACCAAACAGCTCTATTTCACGCCTGCCTCTGATAGTTATGGAAAGCTGCTCCAAACACCCTGCCACGAGGTAGCCAACTCAAAACAATATCAGTGCCGCACGAATTATTTGCGCATCCGCTCAACGCAAAATAGCCTGAGCGATCTCAACGAACTAGTTACAGCCCGCTGCTCCAGAAGCTACGCGTTCGTCTCCGCTACCCAACAGCAACACAATGAGCTGCTCGCTCTGCATCCTCTCATGCAAATGCCGTAGCTGAGAACACACCACCCATTGGCCGTCCACTCGGGCGCTGCACAGCCCTTCCTTATCCCTGTCTCCCGCATAGCAACTACCACTGCATACACCCGGGGTGGACGTTCATGCTACTAAATGTTTTGTGCAAATCGCCTCGCAGTTTATGTCGCTTCCTATTACCTACTGCACTGCACGTCTGCTGCCTCACCAATTCACTCAGGGCGCTTGCAATGCCAGACTGTGTACGGCAACGCATATTACATCGCCAAAACGCCTCACCGTAGTGTGCTGCTACAAGTGAACAGAACGGGGGCAGCAAAGCCGACTCTCTCTTCTTATACTGCAACTCCAAACATTTGCACGCATTCACAAACAGATCCATACCTCTACCCACGCAACCGGAACTCGGCTATAAACATGGCCGAGCCGAGCAAACCGGCTTCCCCCCTCCGGCGCACTTTCCGGACCCGCCCATACATCACCAGCAAACGGGCTGGCCGACGCTAATACTACGCATTCGGCACAAACCACCGCGCAGTCGCACCCGCGGCATGCCACCTTTTGCACTGCACACGCACTCCATCTCCGGTTCGCTCAGACCGTTTCTTGTCCTGGATTGTTCCGCCTTGCCAGTGCAGATCGCAGCGCCCAACCGCCCCACCCAGTTGGTATCGCACAAGTCCCACAATGAACCAAAACGAGCTCCGACTCCTTCCCACACTGCAGCTCCACGCATATGCACCAAAACACATACGCATTGATGTGGGCCACCAAACAGCTTAACGCGGAACAGTTCGCGCAACCGCCCGGAGCAGATCCAAGTGCGTTCTGAAAGACGCACGCGCTGCGCAATACAGCTCGCAACCATAGGGCCGGAAAACGCTTCGCG
>NW_013571527.1:3039-4675 GCF_000499745.2 Eimeria mitis | reverse complement strand
CACATAGCATATACATTCCGCACGCACACCGATTTGCCATCTATCAGGCCTGCCTCTGATAGTTATGGAATGCTGCTCCAAACACCCTGCCACGACGTACCCAGCTCAAAACAATATCAGTGTCGCACTCATTGTTTGCGCTGCCTCTTAACGCAAAATAGCCTGAGCGATATCAACGAAGTAGCGACATCCAGCTGCTCCAGCACCTACCCGTTCGGCTCCGCTACCGAACAGCTACACAATGAGCTTCCGCCTCTGCATCCTCTCATGCAAATGCCGTAGATAATAACACACCACCCATTGGCCATCAACTCGGGCGCTGCACAGCCCTTCCTTATCCCTGTCTCCCGCATAGCAACTACCATTGCATACACCCGGGGTGGACGTTTATGCTACTAAATGTTTTGTGCAAATGTTCGGGCAGTCCCTGCCGCTTCCTATTACCTACTGCACTGCACATCTGCTGCCTCACCAATTCACTCAGGGCGCTTGCAATGGCAGACTGTGTATGACAACGCATATTGCGTCGCCAAAACGCCTCATTGTAATGCGCTGTTACCAATGAACAGCACGGGGACAGCAAAACCGACTCTCACGTCTTATACTGCAACTCCAAACATTTGCACGCATTCACAAACATATTCACGCCTGTAGCCACGCAACCGGAACTCGGCTATAAACATGGCTGAGCCGAGCAAACCGGCTTCCCCCCACCGGCGCACTTCCTGGACCCGCCCATACATTACCAGCAAACGGGCTGTTCGACACTACTACTACGCGGTCGGCACAAACCACCGCGCAGTCGCACCCGCGGCATGCCACTTTTTGCACTGCACACGCACTCCGTATCCGGTTCGCTCAGATCGTTTCTTGTCCTGGATTGTTCCGCCTCGCGAGCGCGCATCGCACCGCCCAACCGCCCCGCCCAGTTGGTGTCGCACAAGTCCCCGGATGAACAAAAACGAGCTCCGACTCCTTCCCACACTGCAGCTCCACGCATATGCACCAAACCACATACGCATTCATGCGTGCCACCAAACTGCATAACGCGGAACAGTTCGCGCAACCGCGCCGAGCAGATCCAACTGCGTTCTGAAAGACGCACGCGCTGCGCAATACAGCTCGCAACCATAGGGCCGGAAAACGCTTCGCTCCAGGGATGTCACCGACGCGCGTGCACGCAAACATCAACCCCTGGATGCTCGCATCTGCGCGTCCGCTGACCCTCCCACCAATGCTGCGAACACCCACATCAGCGCGCAAAGCTGACTTCACACACACCACGCAAACCAAACAAGCAAGCTTAACGCCAAGTACAAAACGACCTAGCAGGCGGCGCACGGAGACCCTGTCGAACCGGGTCTTGTTCAGAAGCCTCCGAGACGCGAACGTTCTCAACACGTAGAATATATATTCCGCACGCACACCGATTTGCCATCTATCAGGCCTGTCTCTGGTCGTTATGGAAACGTGCTCCAAACACCTTCACACGACGTAGCCAGCTCAAAACAATATCAGTGCCGCACTCATTGTTTGCGCTTCCGCTCGACGCAAAATAGCCTGAGCGATATCAACGAAGTAGCGACAGCCAGCTGCTCCAGCGCCTCTCCGGTCGTCTCCGCTACTCAACAGCTAT
>NW_013571527.1:2688-2939 GCF_000499745.2 Eimeria mitis | reverse complement strand
CCCTCCTTATCCCTGTCTCCCGCATAACAACTACTATTGGTCACACGGGGGGTGGACGTTCATGCTACTAAATGTTTTGTGCAAATCGCCGGGTAGTCCCTGCCGCTTCCTATTGCGTACTGCACTGCACATCCGCTGCCTCACCAATTCACTCAGGGCGGCTGCAATGCCAGATTGTGCATGGCAACGCATATTACATCGCCAAAACGCCTCATTGTAATGCGCTGTTACCACTGAACAGCACGCGGACC
>NW_013571527.1:2104-2588 GCF_000499745.2 Eimeria mitis | reverse complement strand
CTGCCGCTTCCTATTACCTACTGCACTGCACATCTGCTGCCTCACCAATTCACTCAGGGCGCTTGCAATGCCAGACTGTGTATGACAACGCATATTGCATCGCCAAAACGCCTCATTGTAATGCGCTGTTACCACTGAACAGCACGGGGACAGCAAAACCGACTCTCACGTCTTATACTGCAACTCCAAAAATTTGCACGCATTCACAAACATATTCACGCCTGTAGCCACGCAACCGGAACTTGGCTATAAACATGGCTGAGCCGAGCAAACCGGCTTCCCCCCACCGGCGCACTTCCTGGACGCGCCCATACATTACCAGCAAACAGGCTGTTCGGCACTACTACTACGCGGTCGGCACAAACCACCGCGCAGTCGCACCCGCGGCATGCCACCTTTTGCACTACACACGCACTCCGTATCCGGTTCGCTCAGACCGTTTCTTGTCCTGGATTGTTCCGCCTCGCGAGCGCGCATCGCACCA
>NW_013571527.1:1795-2004 GCF_000499745.2 Eimeria mitis | reverse complement strand
AAACATTTGCACGCATTCACAAGCATATTCATGCGTGTAGCAGCGCAACCGGAACTCGGCTATAAACATGGCTGAGCCGAGCAAACCGGCTTCCCCCCTCCGGCGCACTTCCTGGACCCGCCCATACATTACTAGCAAACGGGCTGGCCGACACTACGTTTTCGCATTTGGCACAAACCACCGCGCAGTCGCACCCGCGGCATGCCACC
>NW_013571527.1:1035-1695 GCF_000499745.2 Eimeria mitis | reverse complement strand
TCATGCGTGCCACCAAACTGCATAACGCGGAACAGTTCGCGCAACCGCGCCGAGCAGATCCAACTGCGTTTTGAAAGACGCACACGTCGCGCAATATAGTTCGGAATCATGAGGCCGGAAATTGCTTCCTGCCAAGGGTGCCGCGGACGCGTGCGCACGCAAACGTCAACCACTGGGTGCTCGCATCTGCGCGTCCGCTGACCCTCCCACCAATACTGCGAACACCCACATCAGCGCGCAAAGCTGACTTCACACACACCACGCAAACCAAACAAGCACGCTTAACGCCAAGTACAAAACGATCTAGCTGGCAGCACACGGAGACCCTGTCGAACCGGGTCTTGTTCAGAGGCCACCGAGACGCGAACGCTTTCAACACATAGCATATACATTCCGCACGCACACCGATTTGCCATCTATCAGGCCTGCCTCTGGTCGTTATGGAAACGTGCTCCAAACACCTTGACACGACGTAGCCAGCTCAAAACAATATCAGTGCCGCACTCATTGTTTGCGCTGCCTCTCAACGCAAAATAGCCTGAGCGATCTCAACGAAGTAGCGACAGCCCGCTGCTCCAGCGCCTACCCGTTCGTCTCCGCTACCCAACAGCTGCACAATGAGCTGCCGGCTCTGCATCCTCCCATGCGAATGCTATGGAG
>NW_013571527.1:0-996 GCF_000499745.2 Eimeria mitis | reverse complement strand
GTCGGCCGCTGCACAGCCCCTCCTGATTCCTTTCTCCCGCATAACAACTACCATTGCATACAGCCTGGGTGTATGTTCATGCTACTAAATGTTTTGTGCAAATCGCCGGGTAGTCTATGTCGCTCCGTATTACCTACTGCACTGCGCATCTGCTGCCTCACCAATCCAGTCAGGGCGCTTGCAATGCCAGACTGTGTATGGCAACGCGTATTGCATCGGCAAAGCGCCTCACCGTAGTACGCTGCTACCAATGAACAGCACGGGAAGCAAACCCGACTCTCACTTCTTATACTGCAACTCCAAACATTTGCACGCATTCACAAACATATCCATACCTCTACCCACACAGCCGGGACGAGGCAGTTAGCCTAGCCACGCCGAGCAAGCTTGCTTCCCACCAACAACGCACTGCCTGGACCCGCCCACGCATTACTAGCAATCGCGCTGGCCGACACTACTACTACGCGTTCGGCACAAACCACCGCGCAGTCGCACCCGCGGCATACCACCTTTTGCACTGCACACGCACTCCGTCTCCTCTTCTCACAGACTGTTTGTTCTCCCCGATTCCTCGGTCGCGCAAGCGCACATCGTAGCTCCCAACAACCATGCCCAGTTGGTTTCGCACAAGTCCCCGGGTGAAGCAAAACTAGCTCCGACTCCTTCCCACACTGCAGCTTCATGCATATGCACCCAAACACATACGCATTCATGGGGGCCACCAAACAGCTTAACGCGTAACAGGTCCCACAACTGCGCCGAGCAGATCCAACTGCGTTTTGAAACACGCACGAGCTGCGGAATACATCTCGCAATCATAAAGCTGGAAAAAGGTTCGCGCGACGGGTGCCGTTGACGCGTGCACACGCAAACAGCAACCCCTGGATGCTCGCACGTGTGCATCCGCTGACCCTCACACCAATACAGCGAACACCCACATCAGCGCGCAAAGCTGACTTCAGACACACCACGCAAACCAAACAAGCAAGCTTAACG
>NW_013571526.1:1337-6397 GCF_000499745.2 Eimeria mitis | reverse complement strand
TGTTCTTGCAACTGTTTGCGGCCTTCGTGGCGCTTCTAGTGGAGGCGACTGAGAACACTCAAGCATCGACTGCTCGTGCCCATCCGTCTGCTGTCACTTTCCTACACAATGAATTTCCCATATTGGACCAAAATGCCTCTGCAAGGAGACGGAGAGGGCAAGGCACAAGATTGCCGCTGTTAGCGGTTGCCCTCCTGGCCGCCGCAACTGCTGCGGTGTTTCTGGTCCTTCGGTGCTTCAAGGCCCTCCAATCCGACAAACGTTCAAGCATCTATGGGATGAATAAGCGGACGCTGGCACAAAGAGATTCGGACTCATGCACCGTAGGCCTCGATCAACTGCAGTGGAGTATCCACCTCTGTAAAATGTCGACAGGGGACAATTTGACCCACGAGTTGATGAATGTACACAGGTTGGTGGTTGACCGTTGTGCTTGAAGGGAACACAGGAACTATTACTTCTCGCAAGGAGCTGCAGTTACAAGGGAGTTCCGAGGCTTGCGAACCTGATTCACTATAGGGCCATACGAGAGGAACACGCAACGGGCGAAAATCTCGCTAGAGAGGCTCTTAATTCATCATGCTGAGTGGTCGGTGCTTATTTTTGCTGGCAAGCATTAGCATTGTACGGTTTTCTCGTCGGTGCATATTTCCGACGCAGGCTGGTACATGTTCACGAGAAAGCGACGGTGTGAATGTCTCGGCATGCGCCCAATGTTGAGGCAAATACTCCAGTGAAGGCGTGTACATTCGAGAAATCAGGGCCTTTAAGTTGTATGTATGGCGAGCTTTACTTCACGTCGCTGTTTTGGGCTTCTTAATGATTGCCCCCAAGGGCGCTATAGCGAAATTGTTGTTCCAGTGCACCTGGTACTTTTCCGTGTTGAGGCTCGGAGCATTAGCTAAAGACATGCATGAGCTTCAAGCGGTCGTCGGGATTTGCTCTTCACATGAAAGCTGAGGGTTGGGGCTCCGATACTGACTTACTCGCCACAATGAACAATTTTGACCAGTCAGACTGTTTCATGCATCTGGAGTATTTCCTCCGAATATTTTATTGAGCATCGAATTCAGACCCTCTTGTGCAATGTTGAGATCCCGGTTTTTCGAGGTCTTGCTAGTTTCAGTTGTGATTTGAGACATTTATCAGTCCCTCCCTTCTTATCTCAGGGGACACAAGTGAGCGACACCCAATACATACTAGTTTTAGGTTAACGGGGCTGCACTTATCAGTTGGAGATGTTTGGTGAACTTTATCCGGATCTTTTCGAGCATGGAGAGCTAACGACGTCAACTGGCCCGTCTCAGCTCGAGTTTTAGGATTGCCGGCTTTCTAAGCTCTCATGCGAGGCTTTGCAACGCCGTTACACCTTGATGCGCATTTGCAAGACACGTTTCGCAGATTGATTCACCTTGTCCAATTTTAGCTTTCTTGCGAGGCCGCAGGTATCAATTTCTTCGGTGTTGCTTTGGCGTGGCAATGATTACTACGAGGAAGAGAACTCTAATTACGTATGTTCTCCAATCGTCTTTCTGGGTTGTTACTCAGGATGAATCTTCCCGGTGAGGGTTGTCGAGGCATTCGCAGTTGGGTTCATGAAGCTGGACTGGTGTATCTTAGGGTAGGATCAACTCATCAGCTAGACTACCTTACGGACAGAATGCGCGTACGAGATACTTGAAGGTTGCTATTAGAATGAATAAGGGGACGTCAGGANGGACAGAATGCGCGTACGAGATACTTGAAGGTTGCTATTAGAATGAATAAGGGGACGTCAGGAATCCAAGCGATTTTGGGGGACTGCAAACAGAATATGTGACATTTAGGGATCATCTGGAGCGAGAGGCACTCTCCTTAGAAATGTATGAGTTGGGAGATACCTGCTTTCGGCAGGCCACTGGAGCTTGGATTGGCGTGTGTGGATTTTTCCGTAGAGCTGTTGGTTTTCGGGTTGGGCTTCCACAGGGCGACGAGCATATTATCCTTCGCTACTGACCCACGAAGTATCTTTGGAATGTGTATCGGTCGGCATTACGGTGGTGCTATGCTGTAAGCAATCCACTCAAAGGAACGGGGCGGTAACATACGGGGAGAGTATCGCAGGATGTGCGTTCCATCCCTGGAGACATGCGTCTGAACGCTATTTTGCCTGATAGAACACCTTTCGTTTGCATGCTTGCCGCAGAAGCCGCCAAAGCACTCCGCACCAGCATATGTCAGGTCAATGTTTCATCAAAAACACTACAATAGTTTGAGAATGCTTGACCTGGTAGCATAGCCTAGCAGTCCCCAGCGGCCTCCGGCTGGAATATATTCTGTAGGGGTCTCTCAACCGGCAAACGCAGACTTGTCTGCCCCGGTGCCTGTCGTGCAGCATGACTTGTCTCTCGGGAAGTGTCATGTAAGTGTAGTTCACAGCGGTATCTTTATATCTGCGTTAGAGTTGCGCACACCTCTAAGCATACTGAGTGCATGAACTTATGCGTTATTAAGAATGCAGTATTGCGTTTGCAAGCCTCGCGTGCTGGCTTTTTTGGAATTGTTTATGTGCCATCCAGCTTCAGCAACTCGGTTGTGCATCCACTTTTGGCTGCACCTCAGCTATAGCCTTTAATTGCTATAGACGTGCCACCGGCATGCCATTATACTGCATATAGCACGGCTTTTCCTGCTGCTGTTCCTCTTCGCGCAAGTGTCTAGTAGGTGTGCGTTTCATCAGTATGCACGCACGGGACCAAAGAGTGGCCCTTCAGCCCACCAGCCTAAAGAGTTTCTTGCGGTGACACACTCAGAGCATTGCATCATTGTTGTTATGTGGTCCCACTGTAACCAACCTTCTTTGGGGCATAATTTCGGCCGCCATTTGATTAGGGAGACAGGCGTTTTTCATGAGTTTGAAGCTCATCTTAAAATTAGTTGTAATTTCTTTAGGCCGACGGTACAAACTGAGCGGCGAATGGCACTGTTGCATGAAGCTCAGATATGGAATCAAGTAGCACGGAAGTACTGCTGGCGCATAAATGTAGCCGTGCGTGGCGCAGGCAGAGACGTTGCGTTTGATCTTCGGCAGGAAGAGGGTGCATGCTTCTTTTTGACGTTGGCGATTCGACTTGAACTACGATCCTGTCAATAGGCACAGTGGTCTGTTTGTTCTCCGGAGGTTCCTGGAATCGTCACCGACCGCCTTGCAGATGGAACAACGTCTGTGAAAGAGTGTTCGTGCGCATTCAGAAAGTACGTCGGTTTGGCCGCTGAACAGCTTCACATCNGTGAAAGAGTGTTCGTGCGCATTCAGAAAGTACGTCGGTTTGGCCGCTGAACAGCTTCACATCCAGATGGTGCATCGGGTTGGAGTCCCGGTCGAGCTGCATGTCTATCTGGTGCGACAGTCATTTCCCGGTGCAGCGCACTTTCGGCAATATCTAGACGATCGTGGTACCTGCGGGTGAAGCAAGAACAGTGATTCAGCTTCTGTGTCCATGGTAGCTTTGTCTGCGCAAAACAAACAAGTCCTACCCTTGCACAAGATGCGTGCGTGAAAGCGTAATGCTGGTGAATGCACTTGCATAAGGGTCAGCAGTCCGTAGTCTTGCCGCCTCTACAAACTATCTTGCATGTGTCAGGGATAGGAAAGATGCTCTGATCGGCACATTGGCTCTGTGCATCACACATGCTGGCGCGCACCGACGGACAAACCACTGCAATTGGATTTTGTGCTTCCAGCCAGTGCGCCATTGCTGCTGCGGATCAAACCTAAGCACGCCAATGACGTATTGCATTTGACTCTCCGCGCAGTCTCGCTGTTCCTCTGTGCTGTACTGCGCTGACGTGCAGTTGCAATATGAGCAGCATTTAGAGCGTCCTAGTGAACCAACGCGAGTCTATGGCTCCCTGGTTGGGTCTTGGTGTCCTACTCGCAGATCCCACACACAAAATAAGACTGCGAGACTGTCAAACGTTTTCCGCCATATCTGATATCAATACTGAGAAACGCTCACGTGCTTCAGGGGTGTTCCAGGAGCTGTGGCTCCCGCACCAGTTGTGCGCGTCTCTGCTACATTTGAACATATACTGGCAAGGTGCTGACGCATTCAGCCAGTGCGCGGATGTCGCCGCACAATCCACGTGCATCCGGTGAACAAAATCTGAACCTCACACCAGTTGCTGAGCGGCCGTGGTAGTCAGGTGCAGGCGTGCGAATTATCTTGCAGTATGCGGATGGGACAAAAAGAGCAGTTCAGCTTCTGTGCCATTTCTGGTTTTTGGTGTTCAGGGCATCCCGCTTTCGCACGTCGGCGTTGTGTATTTGGCTGCCAATATATATGCTTTCTAAAATCAGTATTCGTGCGTCGTTGCGATCCTAGAGAAAGGCAAGCGCAAGCCAGGGGCGTGACTCAGGTTTTACTCTATGCGGCTGCTGCAGGCGTCTTTACTGAACGCCTGCGTCGACTGGTGAGCTATTTTAATTGGCTCTTCCGCAATCAGCTGGTGCGTCCGCGCTGCCGCAAGAACTAGGATGGGGAGACAGCGCATCAGTCTTGTGTCCTAGTCCGCGTGGAAGACTAGTTCGCGCAGAAGTGCGGTGTATGCGCAATGCATATTAAGCCCTGTGTGGGGCTTGGCAATATTTGCGGGGAAGGTAAGCGGAGAGGGTTGGCGATTTGCGCTGTTTGGCCTTGCATGCGGGACGCACTTGCGGGACACTACATTGTGCACCTGCATGTGCGTGTTTGACGTATATCTTGATCTGCACGTCAGCTGTACGCCTTTCCACTGCACCTTGACATTGACGGGCGAACTGTTGGCATTGGGTTTTGCGCTTTTAGCCAGTGCGTCTGTGTTGGCGCACTACGTAGCTGCATGCGGGAGTGCGGGATGGCCTTTGGCCGACACTCCAAATGTATGGCAAATGCGCACGCTTACCACAGCACTTTAGCAGTAGCGCGAAGTGCAGCTGTGGAGGGAAGGCAGTCCATAGGCGGGAAAGGCAGTGGCTGTTTCCCTGTGCCCCCACCTAACAGGTTTGGGCCGGGAATGTTCATTGCGCAAGAAACCTGCTC
>NW_013571526.1:0-1278 GCF_000499745.2 Eimeria mitis | reverse complement strand
CAGAAGACAGCCACAACTACAGACGGTACACCCCATCTAGGTGCCCGTCCAGTAGTCTCTCTAGTTCCTGGGCAAGTTTTGTGTTCTTTTGCATACATTTGCCAGCTCGCGGAATGTTGTGCAGTCAGCAGATTACGTAGGGCGAGTCTTTGAGGGTCTTTGCCCTGCTACGTGTTTATTTTGGTCTGCAGCTTGCTTGCACGAAAGAGCATTGCGCCCCTTCACATAATCAGCATCCGCGGTTTGTGTCCCTCACCTGTCGCGAGTCGTGGGACGGGACCCTTTCGCTGATCGCCATACCGGTTGGACGCGTCTTTAGTGCGTTTTCCTACTGACTGGCTAGTTATGACATTTCTGTCTGCAGAAAGTGAGCTGTCGTTGACGCGAACAATAACTACAGGGGCAAAATGTGAATGCGTAGTGTGACTCTTAGTCAACCTCCATGGCCCAAATGCCCCGTTTTGCTTGCGCAATTGGGCATTGCGTGGAGTTCCAAAGGATCTGTGGGTAGTTCAAAGAGGACATTTTTGCATTTTGCTGCCATATCCGGCACTCAACACGTGCTGCGCAGATTGCGCAAACGTTCCAGCGTTGTATAACTCCATGCCGTACTCAGTGCCTACTCATCTAGCTCACCAGCGATGAAGCACACATGCGTGGACCAAGCGTGAAATACACGGTTTGGTTCATCTATTTGCTGCGTGCATAGCGGGTGCACCTGTAGTTTCACTAGTTAGCTTTTGAAATCGGCCCCTGGATTTCCATCTTTTGCTTGGGTGCAGCCGCACCACATAGGTGGACAAGCAAAGTGTGCATCGTCTTTGATTCTCAGGCTAGCTTCGGGGTTTGTCCCTGGTGACATGCGGCGCTGTAGAGGTCCATTCGTAGCAAATCATTCGTCGTTGTCGTATCCACTGCATCGCAGCGTACGTCGTATGGTGCAGGAGTGTTTGCACCGAGTCCCCGTAGCCTTTGGCGGACGGTAAAACTGCTATGCTGAGCTGAGCATCCTATTGTAACCATCCCAGTTGCGCTCTTGTCATGAAACGGCGCTGCGAAACTGCACGGCGCAGACAACGTCCCAATTTATGTGGCCTTCTGTTTGTCAAGCACGGAACGCTTGCGTCAGGGGCATCGTAGGGCGTTTGAGCTACCATTCGCCGCGCGGTCTGTGTGCTCTTTCAGATACACTAGCGGCCTGGTGAAAATGGGCTTCACGTTTTGGGCAGGTGTGCCGGTGAAGCCGCTAAACATAGGTGCGTGTACGAGAGATGCAGC
>NW_013571525.1:2550-5050 GCF_000499745.2 Eimeria mitis | reverse complement strand
ACCCTAAACCCTAAACCCTAAACCCTAAACCCTAGTTTTCTCATACGGAGAAACAACGATAACGCCATCAGCTCATGTTTAATTAGGGTTTAGGGTTTAGGGTTTAGGGTTTATGGGTGAGGGTTTAGAGTTATGAATTAAGGATATTTAGGGTTTATTATTTAGGGTTTATTGTTTAGGGTTTAGGGTTTATTTATTTTAGGGTTTACGGCTAAGCATTCAGGACCTAGGGTTTAGGGTTTAGGGTTTAGGGTTTAGGGTTTAGGGTTTAGGGTTTGTGTGGTTGCAGCCGTATGTATCAGCTCGGCAGGACTTGCGTGCAACAGAGAAGACGCAGAAGGAGCTGCAGCAGCGGCGTCAGCAGCTGCAGCAGCAGCTGCAGCAGCAGCAGCAAGAATACCAGCAGCAGCAGCAGCAACTCATCACCGAGGAAGAATGCAGCAGCAGCAAAACAAAAGAAATGAAAGAAAGAGTGCAGCAAGCAAAAGAAGAAGCAAACCAATTCTGGAGTCTACTGCCGTCGCAGCAGGTGCTGCTGCTGCTGCTGCTGCTGCTGCTGATGCTGCTGCTGCTGGTGGTGTTGCTGCTGCTGGTGTTGCTGGTGGTGTTGGTGTTGCTGGTGGTGTTGTTGGTGGTGTTGTTGCTGCTGCTGCTGTTGCTGCTGCAGTTGCTGCTGCTGTTGGTGTTGCTGGTGGTGTTGCTGCTGTTGGTGTTGCTGGTGGTGTTGTTGGTGGTGTTGTTGCTGCTGCTGCTGTTGCTGCTGCTGTTGCTGCTGCTTCTGTTGCTGCAGCTCCTGTTGTCACTAGCTGTAGCTGCTGCTGCTGCTCTCAGTCGCTGCTGCTGCTGCTGCTGCTGCTGCTGCTGGTGGATGCATGCAGGACTCTATAAAGCAGCTGCAGCAGCAGCTGCAGCAGCTGCAGGTGTCTATACAGCAGAAGCGAGCAGCACACGCGGAGCTGCTGCTGGCAGTGAAGGAGGCGCAGCAGCAAACAGAAGAAATGTTTCGTTCTTATCTAGCGAAAATTGAAGCGTGCAGGTAGGGTTTAGGGTTTAGGGTTTAGGGTTTAGGGTTTTGAGGGTTTAGGGTTTAGAGGGTTTAGGGTTTAGAGGGTTTAGGGTTTAGGGTTTAGAGGATTTAGGGTTTAGGGGGTTTAGGGTTTGGGGTTTAGGGGTTTAGTGTATGTAGGGCGTACGGGTGAGGGTTTAGGGCTTCTAGCTGACAATCTAGGGTTTAGAGGGTTTAGGGTTTAGGGTTTTGAGGGTTTAGGGTTTAGAGGGTTTAGGGTTTAGGGTTTAGGGTTTAGGGTTAGGTGTGTGTTGCTGCTGCAGACGTGCGCTGCCACCCCCCGCGAGTTTAAGAGAAACCCTCGCTAACAGCGAGAACAAACCCCCACAAACCCTGCAGCAGCAGCAGCAGCAGCAGCAGCAGCACAAGCAGCAGCAGCAGCAGCACAAGCAGCAGCACAAGCAGCAGCAGCACGAAGACGGAGAACAGCACCACAACAGGATGGGGCCCCCAACAGTCCTCGAGCCTCTTCCTAAACCCCTCTCCTGTGGTCTCAACTAAATATTAGGGTTTAGGGTTTAGGGTTTAGGGTCTAGGGTCTAGGGTTTAGGGTTTAGGGTTTACAGCCCCCCAGCAGCAACGCCAAACGGCTGCTGCACCACCACCTGCAGCACTAGGGGGCCCCCATACAGGGGCCCCCATTCAGCCCCCTTCTCATTTACATAAGAACACGCACCAGCATGGGGGCCCCCCAGGGGCCCCCAGGGGCCCCCAGGGGGGCCCTCAAGCCAGGGGCCCCCAAGCCAGGGGCCCCCAAGCCAGGGGCCCCCAAGCCAGGGCCCCCCAAGGGGGCCCCTGAGACAGGGGACTGCCGTGGGGCCCCTAAGCAGGGGGCTCCCCAGGCGGGGGGCCCCCCCAGGGGCCCCCCCAGGCAAGGGGGCCCCCCAGGCAGGGGGCCCCCAAGGCGGGGGAGGGGCCCCCAGGGGGCCCCCCTTGCAGGGGTAGAATATTTTGTTTGTTGGTGCTAACAAAATAAATAAATAAAGAAGGTGTTTTGTCTGGATGATTTATTTTTTATTTATTGTTTTTGTTTGTCTGTCTCCTTTTTGTTTGTCTGTCTCCTTTTTGTTTGTCTGTCTCCTTTTTGTTTGTCTGTCTCCTTTTTGTTTGTCTCTCTATCTATATGTTTACCTTTTCTCTTTTAGTTTCTGTCTCTGTATTTGTTTATTTTTTTTGTTTGCCTCTTCTTTATTTATTTGTCTCTTTTTTATTTATTTGTCTCCTTTATCTCCTACTTGTTTACCCTAAACCCTAAACCCTAAACTCCCCCTGAAAACCCCAAACCCTAAACCCCAAACCCTAAACCCCAAACCCTAGACCACAAACCCTAAACCCTAAACCCTAAATTTTTTGTTTCTCCGCGGTTCGTCTCCGCATTTTGTCTGCTAAACAAATCTCCATTTTGCAGCGGAGTAAAACATCCCAGCTAGCTAC
>NW_013571525.1:2190-2296 GCF_000499745.2 Eimeria mitis | reverse complement strand
GTCTGCTAAACAAATCTCCATTTTGCAGCGGAGTAAAACATCCCAGCTAGCTACCTAGCTAGCTAGCTAGCTAGCTAGCTAGCTAGCTAGCCACCTAGCTAGCTAG
>NW_013571525.1:1881-2090 GCF_000499745.2 Eimeria mitis | reverse complement strand
TCTCCGCATTTTGTCTGCTAAACAAATCTCCATTTTGCAGCGGAGTAAAACATCCCAGCTAGCTACCTAGAGGTGCGAGCACCGTCGTTGGTCTGCCGCTCTCGCGGCCTAAATTGTTCAGCTAGCTAGCTAGCTAGCTAGCTAGCTAGCTAGCTAGCTAGCTAGCTAGCTAGCTAGCTGGCTAGATAGCTATACAGCGTAAATTCCTC
>NW_013571524.1:3683-5534 GCF_000499745.2 Eimeria mitis | reverse complement strand
ATATATATATATATATATATATATATATATATATATATATATATATATATATATATATATATAAAGAAGCGAACTCACCACCATTCTGCATTTGTTTAAGGGATGAGGTCAAGGCCTGGGGTACCTGCAGCGGGTTATCTACAGCAGCACGAAAGCGTTCGTCTATCTTAGATACTGCAGCAGCCCCCAGGTCAGTGGGTGAGGGAGATGCTGCTGCTGCTGCTGCTGCTGCTGCTGCTGCTGCTGCTGCTGCTGCTGCTGTCTGTATAAGGCTGCTGTCAGCTGTATACACACACAAGAACACGCAACACAACCAGAATAACCAACGGAGAGAGAGAGAGAAAAGAAAACTCAAAAAAAAAACAAACGAAAGAGGGGGTAAATACTCAGAGAAAAAGAGAAAAATAAAAAAAAACATAAATATATAATAGTCTTTAAGCAGTGATGAACGAACCTCGAGCAGCTGAGTTGTGCAGAGCCTCCTCCTCCCTGTTCTGGTGAGAGGAGGAGGCACCTGACCACTGGACCATATCGCCAGGGACCACTGGTCCTTGCCTGGTGTTGAACCGGCGTTTCCATCGAGCAGTTGAAGCTCCGTGCCGGCCGGCCGAGTCACGAGAGGGGTCCGGCTGGACCGAGAAAAACCTCAACGCCCCGGCACTGGCACTGCTGCTGCACGGCCTGAAGAGCATGAGGCCGCTGACAGCTGCTGCGAAGCAAAAGGCGACGAAAACAGTCGACCGTCTGGCGCGCCGTCTCGCCATCACCGACGGGTGCAACAGGAAAAGATACGGATGGAGCAGCGGCTGCTGAAACTCAGAGAAAACCACGCCAAGTCCTCACACGGTTTATACAAGTGACCCTGCAGCAAGCAGAGCCTCGACCCTGCAGGAGCACCGAGGTCGAAAAGCTTTCGCTATATAAGCCAAAAACCATGAACGGGAGGCAACAAACTCCGCCGCGTTCAGAAACATGAATTGCACGGGTCCTTCTCAGGACGAGAGGGGGGCTAGGCTACATCTCAGGGAGAGAGAAATGCATAGAGGAAAAGGTTTAGGAGTTCAAGTGTAGAAAAGAAAGAGGTGTTTCGGTCAAGAAAACCCAAAGAAACCTCAAAAATACGAGAAATTCAACATGAATATTCAGGTGTACGAACGCCCGCGAGCGGTGCAGAGTGGAAAGCGGAGCGGAATACGGGCTAGACAACCGTTTTTTCTCTTTCAGCGGAACATGTTGAATGTGAAATTAAATTTTAATACAAAAAACCCAAAGATCATTCAACTTTTTCTGAATTTGTACACGTCGATGCTGTTGGTTTTCTACCGGCTTCCATGGCCCCCCCCTGGCGGCATGCAGCCTCTCAGCTTTCCCGTATAAAAAGTAATTTTTTTGCGGAAAAAAATTTATAAATATTGGTTTCAAGTATTTATAAACCCTTTTATCCGGCTGTATCAAGAAAAGGAATTACTTAATTTCTTCCGCTTTCCCCCGTCCCGACCCGGCGGCTAGCCATGCTGCACAGTACAGTCCCAGGCCGGTCCGCTCCGGTAAGCTGAATACTTGCAGCATGCTGCTTGCTTTGGGGCTTTCTTCTTCGAGGAAAATTCTTTTGTAAGATATTTTTCCTCTTATTTGTCTCAGTTTACTCCTTTTCAGCAGCATAGAAGAGCTGCAGGGGCAGCGCCGGGCCATCGATTCAACTCGATCCCGCTGGCTGCTGCTTTCTTCTCTCGCAGTTTTGTTCTTTATTCTCCTTCATTTTTTCCTCTTTTTATTTCATCTCCCTCATTAATACTTCCTTAAAGCAGAAGAACTTTATCGGCTGCTGCACCGCGCTCGCTGGCCCTCTCC
>NW_013571524.1:2590-3642 GCF_000499745.2 Eimeria mitis | reverse complement strand
TTTTTTTTTTTTTTTTTTTTTTTCTTTTAAAAATATCCCGCGGGGTCTCAACGACCTTGCTCTACAGATGTGCTGCTAAGCAGCAGCAAGCAGCTCCCTGGTGTTGTTGGTTGGCTTCATTGGGTGTGAGTTGCTGCTGCTCTTTGTGTTGCTGCAACTGCTGCTCGTGGGTCTGTGCTGCGTTGCTGCTGAAAAAGATGAAGCAGCTGGGGGGCCCCTGGGGGCCTCTGCGGGGCCCTCGATGTCTGCTGCTGCTGCTGCTGCTGCTCAGCTGCTGCAGCATTTTGCAGTTTCCGGCTGTCTTGGGGGACCTACCCATCCACGCTACTATAAAGGATATTAAAGGCAGCTGGTGAGCAGCAGAATAAAAACAAATTAAAAAAAAATAAATTATATAAACTAATTTATATAATTTATTTTTTTTTATTCATAAAAAAACTCTGCATATTGATGCTGTATATAAGAGCCACGAAGATGACGTCGATACACCACAGCTGCGCATACACCCCAGCAGCAAAGAACACGATCACTACCTTCTTTTGTCTTTTGTATTTTTTTTCTTTATTTAAATTATTTATATTTCATCTAGTATTTTATTATTCATTTATATTCTGCTGTCTTTATTATATATTTATTTTCTTTTTTTTCTTTTTTTTTATCTTCTGTATCTTCTGCTCCTACACATCTCAGGTGTATAGGCAGCTGAGAGAGCAGCACAGGCCTTCTCTGTGTTTCTTTCTTTTTTATGTTTTGTTGTTTGTTGTTTTTGTCTCGTTCTGTGTGTCGATATACACTGTACATACACCTGCTTCCTCTTCTTTTTCCATCACCTTCTTTACCCCTTTTATTTCTTCTCTATTTCTTGATGCTGCATGCACGCATGCATGCATGCATGCATGCATGCATGCATGCATGAGTGCATGCATGCATGCATGCATGAGTGCATGCATGCATGCATGTGCCTGCAGCAGGCGTCGGGGTGGCTCGCGCTGCTCTGCTGAGGGTCTTTGTTTGTTTTTGTATATCTATAGGGGCTGTTGTGTTCAGTTGCT
>NW_013571524.1:546-1257 GCF_000499745.2 Eimeria mitis | reverse complement strand
TATATATATATATATATATATATATATATATATATATATATATATATATATATATATATTTATATTATTTACATGTATATTTATTTATATTATATTCTTTTGCGTGTAATAAAGCTCGTTTCTTTTCCTCAACAACACCAACAAAAAAGCAGCAACACAATGCATGCAGCACACGTATAAACCCTATAAAATTTTTGTTAAATTTCAGGTGTACATACAGTGCTTGAGTTAGAGTTGACGGACGAGCCCATCCCCCTGCGAGATATCTATGGCGCTTCTGTTGCTCCCCATCGACGGGGGTGGCGGGCGTTGGCTCTGAAAGACAAAAACAATGCAACCGCAGGAACCTGGACCACTGTCTATGATCAGGGTCAGTACACACACATATATATACACACAGCTAGGGTTTAGGGTTTAGGGTTTAGGGTTTAGGGTGCAGGGGTGCAGATGCAGGGGAGAGACCGGCTTTACTGCGGATTGTATGTAGGGGTTAGGGTTTAATTGGGTTTGTTAGGGTTTAATAGGGTTTATTAGGGTTTACGAGGGTTTATGGGGGTTTATGAGGGTTTACGAGGGTTTATGAGGGTTTACGAGGGTTTAAAGCCCTTGTGAACAGTTGTGTATTATGAAGAGTACCTAGCGTGTATACTTTACAGCTAAAAACATAAAATAAAATTACTGATATATGTTTGTATGTAACAAACACACAAA
>NW_013571524.1:0-323 GCF_000499745.2 Eimeria mitis | reverse complement strand
TTTTTTTTTTTTTTTTTTTTTTTTTTTTTTTTTTTTTTTTTTTTTTTGGGTTTGGTTTGGCTTGGGTTTCGTTGGATGGGGCTTGCTTTTGGTTACCTATTTATATTTATTTATTTTTTCAGGTTTTTGTTTGTGATTTTATACGTGTTTATTTATGTTTGTAGATGTGGGGGTTTATTCCATAATATAATATAATATTATATAATATTATATAATATTATATAATATTATATAATATTATATAATATTATAAAATATTATATTATATTATATTATATTATATTATATTATATTATATTATATTATATTATATTATATTATAT
>NW_013571523.1:5675-6405 GCF_000499745.2 Eimeria mitis | reverse complement strand
CGTGCGCCAACATTGGATGTTTGTCATATTCGTGGATATGGTATTTTAGGGAAAGCAATATATATCCTGGCTTGGTTGTGCTGTTGCTCTAGGTAGTATGGCGGGTTGTGGTGCAGAGTAGTTACCGCTTCTCAAGACGGGGGAGGCTAAGAAAAAGCGACAGACAGTGGCACCTCAATAGTTAAAATATTTATATTTGTGGCACTTCGAACAAAAATCAAAGATTTGGCCCGGGGAGGATGTGATGATCATAGATCGATCATCCCTGTGCCGTGAACGCGGCTTTGCTCATGTTACTGGTGGGTGCAGAAGCTCGTTACAGCACTCATGCTGGTTCAGTTGTTAGCTCCAAATGGTAATCTGACGCTGGCAATTGCCATACTGCTTTTTTGCACCTTCTTTCCCTGTATGTTACGCTGACGTGCGGTTTATCTTGAGGGATGCCAGGCTGGCCCTTTGAAGTCGCAGTTGCACTTGCCGTAGTTCTCCACTATGCGCCTAGGTTGTTTTGGACGTTTATCTTTAACAACAATCGAGATGCTCACCTTGCGCTTGTTAGGGGCAGTGTATATTCGCCTGATTGCGACCTTACTTCTACGGGAATTCCCCAGAGTTATCAGGAGCAGAGGTGAATGCACCCCCACACTCATCCACACCTCAGTTATCTTTTTGGAATATCCAAAATATCCTGCATAAACTGACGAGGTATGGATGAGTGTGGGGGTGCATT
>NW_013571523.1:0-5328 GCF_000499745.2 Eimeria mitis | reverse complement strand
CATATATCCATAACTACGTGTTTAATTTGTGGGCAGCACTGGGGACCTGTTCACAGTTCCTTTTGCTTAGTGTGAGATCAAGTTATGAACAGAAAGTCTGTTGTGGCTTAACTAGGGCATTAGACGGATGCTATCGGCAGGGGTGGCGGATGTTCTGTAGAACGCAGGATATGCTTTCAAACAGGAGAAGTCTAAACAAGAACTGCTCGGTGACAATTACTGTGCAAGGCAATTTTCAGTTGCACATGCAGAAGCCTGGCTGATGAGGCAACGTCTGGCAAGTGCCTAGGGAAGAAATGCCTGACAGTGCTACGTGTGTCATTTTCACGTCAAACAAGCAGATAGACAAGTATGCTGGCCTGTACAAGGCCGTACCAAGAATGCTGGAAATATAGCAGTTATGGCTGTGGTCGAAGCTAGATAACGCAGGATGTCCTGTAGAAGAGTGCGTGCTGACAGCCACAGTGTCCTATCCTACACACAAGATCCCTACCTGGTTGGTGCCTTAGCAGGGGTGACAGGTACTGTCCATTACGTCTTTGCACGTCCTTTGACTCGTATCAAGCGTGTGCCACCGCGTACTCCTTTATGTGTGGCAAGTTGCATTCAACGCTTACTTGCTATTTCTTCAGGCTTTTTAGGTCGTCACGCCTTCACAATGCGGCAGAGACATGACGTGCACAATCGGTACAGTTGCACCGATTGTGACTGTTTGTGCTTACCTTGCTACTTCGGCGTTGTGCTAGTTTTCGGCGTGTTCATATGGCTGACCGGTGGAAAGGGGTATGAAGCTATAAAATCAGACCGCTATGTGTCTTGTGGTTCGCACTCATAGTTAGGCACTAACAGAGTACAAAGTAGCATTTTTGGTCACTTGCAAGAAAATAGAGGTTATGTTTTTACGGTTTATGCCTGCTTGGCAGTGCAAGAGCAAGCATGTATACCCGCCACTTGAATATTGATGAAGGATCTATGTACTCACCAACATAACTGAGGCGATAACATATTATGGTGTTTGAGTTTTCGCTTTTCTGGAGGTTTAACTGGCAAAATCTGATTTCTCTGCCCTCTGGCGCCGGTAGGCGGTTATCTACTTCAGAGGAAAGAAACTAGCCTTGTAGCTTGTAAGCAAACCGAACTGCTATACAGTTTTTGCGTGATCGACTGCAGTTTGTGAGTAGACGGAACATGAATATATTATAAAAAGTGTTCCGGTTTTCGTCAGCGTCGCTTTTTGTTGTACGGTCATTTTCCTTGTAGCTGGAAACTGCCCTGATGCCGCGGTGCCTTCAGGAAGCAAACCAGTGTAGTCTAGATAATCAGTCCCTTTTAGCTTTCGCTGTGGTCATTCGTGGCTTCTGGAGCAGAACGTTTTGTTCATCGAGAGTTGCTAGCTTTCAGGCGCAGTTGAAGTTGCCCAAGTAGGGCGCGGGAAGCAAAGGTGAATATTCCGATGGCAAATTTCGTAACTGAAAGCGGAGCGCCATGCGAGGCAATTTGGACAGCACTTTCATCTAGCCTCATCGATGCAGCAGTTCAATTGTTTTCATGCTGGGTAGTAATTCTGAATACGCAAGCCAAAATTTTGATAGTTTAGGAGGAATACACGATCTCAGAATGTGCGCCAACAGAGCATGCGCACACGATCTTTGTGACAGAGGTGATATAAGATAATTGGTGCTCCCTTTTGACTGGCATCGCCCGTTTAAAACAGCATACCACACTTTAGACTGCAGGCTGTCGCCGGCTAGACCGAACCATCGGTTTCTTCGGGGGATCCAGCATGTTGGAATAGACATTAAACTAAACATGACGCTTCAGGCAATGGGTTCGAAGTGGCATTTTATTTCTCGGCGTAGTCGAGAACAGAGCTTCCGTCCTTAAACTTGTGCCTGCGTCTTTGTTTGGCCCCTGGGTTGTCAACATTGCAGACTGCTAGTGGCGGATTCCACGTGCAATATAGGTTTTATTACTTGAGCGTCACGTTGTGCAAACTGAACATTTTATTTGCTTTTGTTGGTATTTCTGGGGCATTATTCGCCCTCAAAAAACGGCTGAAGTCATTAGCTCGCTCTCGAGAACAGCAGCAGCAACAGCAGCAGCAGGAGCAGCAGCAGCAGCAGGAGTATACGAACCCATTCCTTTTATGTTGTGTCTCTATATTTCTCTAGAGCTCTCTCTATAAGCTTCTCCATGCTTCTATCCGGCCTTTCCAATTTTGTAGTCCAGCTTTTCTCGCATCGGCTGGAAGAAGTTAGTATCATTCCACCTAACCGTGGGAACACCTGTGGTTTCCATGAAGCATATATGGATTCACGGGGCTCGAACCTCTAGCCCAACCGTTGAGCTGTTTTCAGTAAACGGATGCCCAGTAGAGGCCCGTCGCTCGGCGGACGTCCTGCGCAGAGCGTGAGTCAGGGAGCTGATCGCAGTACCTGTGGCCGGGTTCGGCAGCCATCTGCGAAATACATCTGCGTTTAGATTTTTTCGTTGAGGCAGCGGCTCCGTCACTCAATTTTGCTTTATTACGACGCAGCTAGTAGGTTACCTCTCATCGTTTTTGAGCGTTTGCGTGCACGTGGAGAGTTATAAACGACTGGCTCGCATGATATTTTTGAACTCGAAACTCCGGATTGGCGCTTGAATCGCCAGCTCAGTTGGATTCCTTGCAGTGAATATAAACACTCTATGCTCCTGGCAAGTTATCTGCGTGTGAATATGCTCGCCAATGGAGAAGATACACAACAGGGGTGCTGGTAAACACGCTTGAGGTCATGCGGAAGCCTCCGCAAAGATGGGGCTAGTGAATCCGGCTCGCGAACGTGGTTTGCAGTCGTGAATGAGTCTTGCAGGACGAAAAAAAGTTATTGTGTGCACTCTCGAGTTTAATTCGGCCTTCAGTCACGCTTCCTCCAAATGCTAAAACGCAGACGAAGTCCTGATCTACATGCGCGATGATCGGCTGTAAAAGCCCGCGACTTGAGAGCATTTGTAATGTACTTGCTTACAGGTGCAAGTGCTAGGTGCAACCGATTTTTCTCTAATATTTCTTTATCTCATAGGCAAGCATACTCCCCTCAAAAGTTCCAGCCGCATGTTGCTCGTTATACTGACCCACCATTAATGCCCAGCTAAAACGCAACGCAATCAAAGCCCTTGCATGACTCTTCGTCGCCACTCATCAATAGCACTACATGCCAGTGCGCTCACTGCTAACTGAAAGATTACTTGAAAATCAGAAAGCAAGTTGAAACGTCACAGCTTCAGGAATCATATTTTTGAGTAGGACATGTTGCAAACGAGCCGGTAGTTACCCGACGGTGACGAGGCAGCGGTGTCCGTTCGCTACCAACGTACGCAATATGGCGGGGAAAGAGTTGCTTTTCTGTTTGTTAAGTATGCGTGAGCGCGCGGAGTATGGTTTTCATCCGTCAGGATGTTTGCGGGTTTGGTTGACCATTGCTGCTTAGTAACTAACGGACGAATCTGCTTGGAAGTGCTGCGCGACGAAACCTGGCTGGCCATGATCACTGTATCGTTCAGCCTTGCTTCGAGCTGTCTTTTTCTAGGCCTGCTTCGCCCATATCTGGAATTACAGTTTTCCACTTTCATTGTGCAGATATGCACTTTCGGATGCACAGGAAAATAGATGTTTTGGGTGGCTTTACACGATCTGGTGAGGTTGCTTGGACAAATGCTCTCTTTAAGTAGGAGGGGCAAGCAATTGGCGTTGTTGGTGGCTCTACTCTTCGCACTACGGGGGATATCATTGCTGGCCCGCTGCAGCCAGTGCGCTGAACACTGGATACCTTTTGTTGATACTGCTCTACGCGGAGCGCCTGGGGCAGATATGGACTCCATGTTTGCCAGTTCGTTGCTGGTGGTGACTTAAGCAACCCAAGTGGAGTGTTCCTTTCCTAGAGACCAAGCCGCATTTTTGCATGCAGGGCACGCCATGCAGTAAATCGAAGGAATTTTATTTTTCAGGACCAGCCCATGAACCAATGGCCCACGTACTTCGGGAGGACAAGATATTCAAGCTCTGGATGACATACGACCTGATATTTCCGGGTGAAAAATCATGCAACTGGACTTAGTTCGACGGTGTTGAACGATTCAGATGCTCGTGCAACACAAGCACGGTGGTTATCGATTGTTCTTGCCCTTTAATCTTCCTTTGCTTTGAGAATGCTGTAAACAGCTTTTGGCTACCGAGCACACTGCCTGACCTACAATTATGAGGCAGCTGAGTACAAGTTTTGCTCGTTGTAGAGGGCGTCCTGGGTTTAATACACAAACGGTTATCGAGTCGGGGAGAGCGAAATGTTGGGCGCATATGGGGGAACCGTTTCGTTCGTGCATCAGAAGGAAGTTGGTGAATCCCATGCATTGTATAGTTTGTTTGATGCATCGGGTCCTAGTGATTTGTTTCTAGCCAGCCGCTGCAGAAGCCACCCGCGTTGTTTATGACTTCTCAAGACATGCTGTATGGGGCGTGCATGATCACCCCGCTACTTAGAGTTGTTGACTGTTGTACCACTCAGGTCCTTTGGCAGTGGGGTGAAAATGTCGTGATGAATCACGATGCAAAGTCGGTGACGGAACACTAGTACTCCATTAAAAGCTGAGGAGAATGGAGATTGTTGCTCTTGGTTGCGTAGCAGTGCGAAGCATATTGTCTATTACGAACAACATGCAATCATCTCTGCCAGGGATGAAAGGAAAGACGTAGCACTGTGCGCATGAGTGCCAAGTACGTTGCAGCGATGAGGGCATTGTGTCCAGGATTTTTCTGCGAAAATGTGAGGGCGAATGATGCATCTGACTAGGGCACGGTGTGCACTTTTCGGGATTCAACATCACCTCCGCCAAACGCGTTGCAACGAGCAGGCACGTGCAACAACTGCCTGTGCAACGATCGGCCATGTAGTTGGCTTTTCTTGAAACAGGATAAGAGCGCTTGCAACTGCTGTACTAGACTTTCCAATACTTGCCAACAGGAATTGATAACAGTTGCAGGCGCCATTGCTCCCTGCGAGTTACTTTTTGCTTTCCAGGATAGCATGGATAAGCACAGTCCGCTGAGAGACCCCCCCCCGCATGCAGCTCGTCCTACCAATCCTTGGATACTTGCTGCGCTTAGACACAGACTAATCCAAGCGCCTGCATGAGTGTGCAATGTTCACAACCGTTTGCTATTCAATACGGCACTTCAGCGTGGTACAACGCTACGCTCCAGTTCGTCTGCTATATACTGGAGACTACTTGAGGATCAGAAGGCAAGTTCAAACTTCACTGCTTTGCGAATATCATTTTTGAGTGGGACCT
>NW_013571522.1:22776-22927 GCF_000499745.2 Eimeria mitis | reverse complement strand
TTCGTTAGAGAAACACCCAACGCCATCAAGCTGAAACACAAACCCTAAACCCTAAACCCTAAACCCTAAAGCATAAACCCTAGAAACACCCAACGCCATCAAGCTGAAACACAAACCCTAAACCCTAAACCCTAAACCCTAAACCCTAAAC
>NW_013571522.1:22402-22676 GCF_000499745.2 Eimeria mitis | reverse complement strand
AGAGAGGCCAGGGAGATGCTGGAAATCATCGTGGTTTGAGAGCCAAGTACGCAAATAAAGAAGAGCCTGAGAGACGTCGAGTTCGTTCGTTAGAGAAACACCCAACGCCATCAAGCTGAAACACAAACCCTAAACCCTAAACCCTAAACCCTAAACCCTAAACCCTAAACCCTAGAAACACCCAACGCCATCAAACTGAAACACAAACCCTAAACCCTAAACCCTAAACCCTAGAGACGTCGAGTTCGTTCGTTAGAGAAACACCCAACGCCAT
>NW_013571522.1:21859-22302 GCF_000499745.2 Eimeria mitis | reverse complement strand
ATTCATTCGTTAGAGAAACACCCAACGACATCAAGCTGAAACGCAAACCCTAAACCCTAAACCCTAAACCCTAAACCCTAGAGACTCGAGTTCATCGTCTAACCCCGCATCAACGGGGGAGTGCAGAGGGTTTAGGGTTTAGGGTTTAGGGTTTCAGGCTGACCTGTCGAGGTTGTAGGGGTCAACGCTGTGGCCTCTTTTCAAGCAATGGATTGCCTCTACGTCCTGCACACAAACCCTAAACCCTAAACCCTAAACCCTAAACCCTAAGAACCCGTATAGGGTATTTTGTGTGATTGAACTGGTGTATATGTGTGCTTTTCTGAACTGTAAAAGAATACATAGTGTTTAGGGTTTAGGGTTTAGAGGGTTTAGGGTTTAGGGTTTTGAGGGTTTAGGGTTTAGGGTTTACGGTGGTTTACCTGTTCGTTATCAGCGTGGCA
>NW_013571522.1:15965-21759 GCF_000499745.2 Eimeria mitis | reverse complement strand
AAACCCTAAACCCTAAGAACCCGTATAGGGTATTTTATGTGATTGAACTGGTGTATATGTGTGCTTTTCTGAACTGTAAAAGAGTACATAGTGTTTAGGGTTTAGGGTTTAGAGGGTTTAGAGGGTTTAGGGTTTTGAGGGTTTAGGGTTTAGGGTTTACGGTGGTTTACCTGTTCGTTATCAGCGTGGCACTGCCCCAGGAGCCGCCAACCCTCGCTGCTGTTGGGGTGTATATGCACCTCAGCCTCCAACACCAATACTGCTTCTTGTAGTTTTCCTTCATTTATTAATTTGTGTGCTTTCTCTAAACCCCCGGGAGAGTTTAAATAAGGGTTGTTTGGCCGCGTGTATGACGCAGGCTCATACTCCTCTGAAACACGCAAACCCTAAACCCACGTAAACCCTCATAAACCCTCGTAAACCCTCGTAAACCCTCATACACCATAATACACTGTGACAAACCCTAATAAACCCTAATCAGCCATAATAAACCCTCACAAACTCTTATAAACCCTCACAAACCCTCATAAACCCTCATAAACCCTCATAAACCCTCATAAGCCCTAGATAAGTGCATATACGGTTACCTGCATCGTCAACCACGTCTGAAGACGGATCAAAGACGTCCCCTGCACAAGCAAAACCCAAGCCCTAAACCCTAAACCCTAAACCCTAAACCCTAAACCCCAAACCCTAATAAGAAAGAGAGCCTCAAACTAGGGTTTAGGGTTTACCTATCTGCTCCTTTATGTCGCGTGAGAGGATACCCTCCATCTCTTCTGACTTGAATATGGACTGAAACATACTTAGTTCTTCGGCATCAATCTCCCCCTGAACCCCAAACCCTAAACCCTAAACCCTAAACCCTAAACCCTAAACCCTAAACCCTANATGCTATCTATGTCCAAGGGTTTACGAGTTTAGGGTTTAGGGTTTGCTGTTGGTTAGGCTTTAGGGTTTACTGTTGATTAGGGTTTAGGGTTTGCTGCTGATTAGGGTTTAGGGTTTAGGGTTTAGGGTTTAGGGTTTACGTTTTCGTGCGCCTTGCGCCATGCCTCCTCCAGTTCTTTCAGAGACCCCTCGAAGTCTGTTGCTGTTTCTGTTTTTGCTGCTGCTGCTGCTGCTGCTGCTGCTGCTGTTGCTTCTTCTGCTGCTGCTGCTGCTGTTTTTTGTATTTCATAAGACGCCAACTCCGTATCCCAATCCACCGGATCACCGTCGCTAGACACCAGCTGAAACACAAACCCTAAACCCTAAACCCTAAACCCTAAACCCTAAACCCTAATGCCGGTCCACCGGCAAACCCTCCGTAAAAACCAGCGCAAGCCTAAACCCTAAACCCTAAACCCTAAATTTCTGCTCCTCTTTCTCCTGACTAGGCGGTGACCCCGGATTCCCATTGAATTTAGGGTTTAGGGTTTAGGGTTTAGGGTTTAGGGTTTCCATGCATAGAGCATCTGTTTTATATAAATAAATAAAAAAATAAACAAACAAAAATACATACATAAATAAACATATGAGTAAAACCCCTGTCTCTGAACCCCAAAACCTAGTGTTTCTAGGGTTTAGAATTTCTAGGGTTTAGGGTTTAGGGTTTAGGGTTTAGGGTTTACCTGTCCGTTTTCTAGTTTTAGTTTTCCATCCGCCAGAGCCTCCACAAACTTTGTAAATTCCGCATTCAGAATTTTGCTGCCCCCCACAGACTTCAACCCCCGCACCAGCTCGCGAGCAACAGCCTAGTACCAGCAGCAGCAGCAGCAGCAGCAGCAGCAGCAGCAGCAGCAGCAGCAGCGGTGGTGGTGGTGGTGGTAGGAAGCAGCGCGGTTGCAGCACAGCAGCAGAAGCAGCAGAAAACGAAATTCAAGGAGAAACAGCAGCAGCAGCAGCAGCAGCAGCAGGAACAGCAGCAACTGCTGCTGCAGCAATAGTAACAGCAACAGCAGCAGCAGCAGCAGCAGCAGCAGCAGCAGCAGCAGCAACTGCAGCAGCAAATATCTGATTTCTTACAGGGTCAAACACTTCGGGCTTCGATGGTTCTTCTTGCTGCTGCTCATCACGCTGTTGCTGCTCTTGTTGCTGCTGTTGCTGCTGCTGCTGCTGTTGCTGTTGCTGCTGTTGCTGCTGCAGCAGCTGCTGCTGCTGCAGCTGCTGCTGCTGCATGTGAAAGGGAAACTGCTGCTGCAGCGGCAGCTGCAACCCAAAGTACTGGGGGGGTGCAGCAGCAAACCTCTCTGAGGCTTCTCTAGCCCCCGCTAGATAAGAAGAAGAACCAAAAAAATGAGATTGCTGCTGCTGCTGCTGCTGCTGCTGTATATGCTGCTGCTGCTGCTGCTGCTGCTGCTGCTGCGCTGCTGTGGGACCCCCCAAAGACAGCGTCTCGAACTCCTGAACACAAAAAAGCAGCAAAACCAGCAGCAGCAGCAGCAGCAGCAGCAGCAGATGCAGCAAACGCAGCAGCAGCAGCAGAAGCAGCAGCAGCAAACGCAGCAGCAAGAGATGCAGCAGTCCCAGCAGCAGCAGCAGCAGCAGCAGCAGCAGAAGCAGCAAGCACAGCAGCAGCAGCAAATATCTCAAAAGAAAAGCTGCTGCTGTATACGACGTACATAGCAGCAGCAGAAACTGCAGCAGCAACAACAGCAGAAGCTACAGCAGCAACAGCAACAGCAGCAGCAACAGCAGCAGCAACAGCAACAGGAGCAGCAACAGGAGCAGCAGCAACAGCAACAGGAGCAGCAACAGGAGCAGCAGCAACAGCTGCAGCAGCAGCAGCAGCAGCAAGACGCTCCTCACCCTTGCCCACTCTTGAACAAGGCCCCCATCGTTGCCGAAGCGCTGCAGCCGCTGCTGCTGCTGCTGCTGCTGCTGCTGTTGCTGCTGCTGCTGGTGACTAAGAAACTCAGCTGCCCACGCGGAGGGTGCATGCTGCTGCTGCTGTTGCTGCTGCTGCTGCTGCTGCTGCTGCTGCNTGCTGCTGCTGCTGCTGCTGCTGCTGCTGCAGGTGTGTTGCTGCTGCAGGAAAGACAGAATCCCTAAAATAGGAGGGCCTGAGGAGTTCTGCTTCTGCTGCTGCTTCTGCTGCTGCTGTTGCTGCTGCTGCTGCTGCTGTGCTGCCAGCAAGAAGCTCCTCGACTCCATCTGAAACCAACAACAAACCCTAAACCCTAAACCCTAAACCCTAAACCCTCGTATTGGAATTCTACACCTTAAACCCTAGCTCCTACCCCGTAAACCCTAAACCCTAAACCCTAAACCCTAAACCCTTGCATACGTGACTGAGGCGGCATTCTCTCGGTGGCAGTTCCTGCTGCTGTTGCTGCTGCTGCTATTGCTGCTGCTGCTGCTGCAGGGGGCGAAGTCTGGTGATCGCTAAAGGGAACAGCAGCAGCAGCTGCTGCTGCTGCTGCTGCAGCAGCAGCAGCAGTTTTCTTCTCTTGCTCTGGCCCCGCCAAAGGGTTTGGGAGCGCTGAGATATCATAGCCCTCCGTCAGCTGCAGATACACCCAAACCCTAAACCCTAAACCCTAAACCCTAAACCCTAAATCCGAACTCTCAAACCCTAAACCCTAAACGCTAAACCCTAGACCACAACCCCCAAATCCCAACAAAAAACCAGAGAACCCTACGCCCTAAACCTTACCCCCCAAACCCCAAACCCCAAACCCTAAACCCTAAACCCTAAACCCTAAACCCTACTTGTTGGGTCCTGAGAGGGTCTTGTGTTACAGAACTTAAGAAAGATGTCAGCGGGTTGGTGGAGGCCCCAGTGATCGATGCATCGCCAGCAGCAGCAGCGCAGCCCTGCTGCTGCGGCTGCGAGAGCAGCGCGCGGAAAGCCATGCTGCTAAACCCTAAACCCTAAACCCTAAACCCTAAACCCTTGAGCATAAACCCTCGTTTGTTTGCCCTGGGAGGGTTAGTGATGCTGTAAAGGCCAACCAACAAACTCAACAGACAACCAAAGAAGAGACAGAGGGGCCCCCAAAAAAGAAAAAGAAAAAGAAAAAGAAAGCAGTAACGCTGCTGCTACTGAGTTGCAGCAGCAGGTGAGGGGCCCTGGGGGGCCCCCCAAAACTAAACTAGGGTAGGAGGGGGGAGAGAGAAAACCTAAAATATGAAAAAGGTAATCTTTAATAAAAGTATATGTGAATATTCAATGCCATAAAAAAACCCTAAACCCTAAACCCTAAACCCTAAACCCTAAACCCTCAACAGTCAAATAAGCAGCTGGGGGGCCCCGCGAGACGGCAGGAAAGGTACGAAGGCTGACGGAGTTTTTATTGTGTAAAAAGAAAAAAATAAATAAATTAATTATATAAAACAATTTAATAAAAAACAAAAAAAATAAAAAATATACAAACTAACCCCATCTCAATGATGAGCGGCTGAACCACCGACCGAGGTGCCTATACACCTGAAACAGGTAGACGCTAGTCTTCGTCTCTGTTGGTTATATTTTTTTAGTTTTTTTAGTTTTTTTAGTTTTTTTTAGTTTATTTAACCCCCCAAAACAAATAAAAATAAATGGTGTTTACTACTTGATAGATGCAGTGAAGAGAAACATAAACCCTAAACCCCAAATCCCTAAACCCTCAACCGTAAATCCTAACAGCCAAACCCTCAACACTAAACCCTAAACCCTAAACCCTAAACCCTAGCTTTTCCTGCAGGTTCTGGTTCCTCCTACACTACTCACGTATATTTTATAATGCTTTACAGCCGGCGGTCGTTGCTGCCTCTAGCACTGATGAGCAGAGTATATACATCTCGGTGTATATACACCCTAAACCCTAAACCCTAAACCCTAAACCCTCGGTGCTGAATACAAGAAGACTGCGAAGACCTTCCAGAGGATCATGATCGCTGTGCAGCAACCACTAAAAAAAAAACAAAAAAATATTCATCTGCAGTCCGATAGAGAGACAAACGAGCTGTATAACAAGGAGACATATCCATAGAACTTCTTTCTTCGGCATCTGCACGTTTTTTCGTGCAGCGACAAAAAGTTTAATCGCTGGGGGTGTTGGGGCTCAGTGAGATCGAGGGGGTTTGAGGCAGCAACAAGAATGCTTTTAATTTATTTTAATATTTTGGGTTGAACTGCAGATGAAAGCTTTATAACTTTGTCTCCGTTCCGACAGCTACTGAGGCAGTGAATATGCATCCCGGCTCAAACAAAAAAAAGCAAAGACAACAAAATTCTGGGGGGTGAATCAAGCAGGCAGATGAAAGGATCTACCACGGGCGATGTTTAACAGTCTCGCTAACCCAAATTATTTTGTTTTTTTAGGGTTTAGGGTTTAGGGTTTCTGTTGAGTGTACGGGGGTTTGAGCAGCCGACGAAGTTCAGCATACGTTGGGTAAAAGACCCCTAAACTTTCATCTTTGGGTTTAGGGTTTAGGGTTTGTTTCCCCCCGAGAGTGGATATCTCACCACCTCATTGATGCCGGTATTCTAAAGAGATTCATCAACAACCCGCCGAGTTTCCCTCCAAGCCTCTGCGCTGCGCAGAGTGCAGCAGCGTCATGGCGAGGAGGAGAAACAGCAGGAGAAAGAGATCCTGGATAAACGTGTAGCAAGAGAAAGAGCCGACAGAAAACGAGAATACTAACTCCATTGGCACCACCCCCCAAAGCACCTTCGGGGGAGCCCTGCCGGCCCCATCGGCGGCGGCTGCTACAGCACAGTCTAGCTGAAACACTTGACGAGTATTGTCTGGGTGCATGCAGAGAGGTGCGCATATTTTTATATATAGATATTCACTTTCTCTGTGTTAGCTGCGCTCCCCCCCCCCCC
>NW_013571522.1:15377-15945 GCF_000499745.2 Eimeria mitis | reverse complement strand
AAACCCTAGACCCCATACATACCACCGCTAAGCCCTAAACCCTAAACCCTAAACCCTAAACCCTAAACCCACAGGAAAGCACAGAGAAAACACCCGTGCTGCACACACTAAAACTGGAATATTTTCTGCTTCGTTGTTGTACATCTCTAGGGTTTAGGGTTTAGGGTTTAGGGTTTAGGGTATTTGGCACTCGGTATCTAGCCTGCACACACGTAGATATACAGATAGAGAGATCGAGCTAGGGCTATCCTCACAGAGATAAAGAAATAAAGAGATAGAAACAAAGGGGGAGAAATGAAAAAAAAAAAAGAAGGGAGAGGAGACGAAACAAATAAAGAGATGTAAAAGAAAGAGACAAATAAAAAGAAAGACAACGACAAGGAGACAAATATAAGGAGACAGTTACAGAGCGAGAGACAAAGCAACAGAGACAAAACAGAAAGGAGAGAGAGAGAAAAGAAACAAAAACAAAAAAGATAGAAAAAGAGAGACAAAAGAAAAAAAAAAACAAAAAACATAGAATATAGAGATAAAATAATCACCTAAAGAGACGGATATCATGTGTGTT
>NW_013571522.1:10285-15346 GCF_000499745.2 Eimeria mitis | reverse complement strand
AACCCTAAACCCTAAACCCTAAACCCTAAACCCTAAACCCTAAACCCTTTTTAATAACAAAGTTTGCTAGCGCCGACATAAGAACATGCGAAGCCCCGTTGCTGGGTGTGCTCTCAGCCCCAAACCCTAAACCCTAAACCCTAAACCCTAAACCCTAAACCCTAAACCCTAAACCCTAATATTTATTGTAAAAATAAGGATTTATAAATTAAAACATTTTCTTTTTTTTTTAATTTTATTTTTTCATTGTATCTGGCGATGCATGCATGCAATGGATGGGCCGACAGAAAAAGGAGAATAACTCTTACACCAATAGAAATAAACATATTTATATATTTATTTATTTATTTATTTATTTATTTTAAATAAATTATTTTTATTTATTTAGAGATGAATAAAACAAAAGAAAACCCTAAACCCTCCCCCTCTCCCGTTCCTGTTACTATCATCACGGGGCTGCTAGGCGCAGGCAAAACAACGCTGCTGCGGCAGCTGCTGCATGCAGCAGCAGCAGCAGGCCTTCGTTTGCTGCTAATACAAAATGAATTTTCAGAACAAATGGGCATAGAAGCCCCCACACTCATAGACGCCACGCAGCAGAAGCAGCAGCAGCAGCAGCAGCAGCGACAGCAGCAGCAGCAGCAGCAGCAGCAGCAGCAGCAGCAGCAAGAAGAGCGTGGATCTGTGTTATTATCTTCTGGTGGTGTATCATCTCCTTTAATAGATTTAATAGAGCTTCCTGGTGGTTGTTTATGCTGCTCTGTACGCAGCGAGTTGCTGCTGGCGCTGCAGCAGCTGCTGCAGCAGCTCAATGGGTGTATAGATGCTATATGTATAGAAACAAACGGCGCAGCAGACCCCCAGCCTATATGTGAAGCTTTGTGGGCCGATGAAGATATACAGGGACAGGTTAAGCTCGATGCTGTTGTCTGTTTAGTTGATGCTGCAAGACCCCATACAGCACTAGCAACACCCCCTGCTGCTGCTCCTGCTGCTGCTGCTGCTGCTGCTGCTGCTGAGGGTGCTGCTGAAGTAGGAGCAGCAGAAGAAGCGGTGGTTGCAGCAGAAACAGGAACTGCAGCAGGAGCAACAGGAGCAGACACAGCAGCAGCAGCAGCAGCAACAGCAGCAGCAGCAGCAGAACCAGCAGCAGCAGCAGCAGCAGCAGCAGCAGCAGCAAGAGAAGGTTTATCTCTTGAGACACACGGAGGTCTTGGTCTCGTTGCCCTGAAGCAGATTGCATGCGCAGATTGTTTGCTGCTGACGAAGACAGACATCTGCTGCCAGCAGCAGCTGCAGCAGCTGCAGCAGCAACTCTCTCGCCTCAATCCTGCTGCTGCGCTGCACTGCTGCAGCAACGGCAATGTACCCCTCTCAGCAGTTCTCGGCCTCAGAGCCTATGACAGCAGCAGCAGCTGCAGCAGCAGCAGCAGCAGCAGCAGCAGCAGCAACGGGTGCAGCAGCAGTGGCAGCAATTGGTTGAGGGGTGCTTTAACACCGGAGGCTGCTGCAGCCTCAGCAGCAGCAGAGTGCCTCCATCAGCAGCAACAGCAGCAGCAGCAACAGCAGCAGCAGCAGCAGCAGCATGCATGCGCAGCTAAAGGGTCTTCCTGCTGCAGCAGCAGCAGCAGCTTGGGGGGTTTATGTAGTGTTAGGGTTTCGTTTCCTTTAGGAGGTAAAAACAAAGAAAAACCAACATTGTTTTCGCTGCAGCTCTTGGAGAGAGCAATAGGAGAGCTGCTGTGGGGCGAAGCAGCAGCAGCAGCAGCAGCAGCAGCAGCAGCAACAGCAGCAGCAGCAGCAGCAGCAGAAACGAAAGAAATAAAAACAACACACCCAAGTGCTATCTTCCGCTGCAAAGGGCTCTTCTATGCATGGACAGACAACACAGACAAAGACGCAGCAAACACAGGTGAGCAGCAGCAGCAGCAGCAGCAGCAGCACCAGCAGCAGCAGTAGCAGCACCAGTAGCAGCAGTAGCAGGACAGAAGCAGCAGCAATAGCAAGCCAGCAGCAACAGCAGCAACAGATGCAGCACAGTTAGCATCAGCAGCAAGTAGGGCTAAATGATGTATAGATATTACAAATGTAGCAGCAGCAGCAGCAGCAGCAGCAGCGGCAGCAGCAGCAGCAGCAGCAGCGGCAGCAGCAGCAGCAGCAGCAGCGGCAGCAGCAGCAGCAGCAGCAGCGGCAGCAGCAGCAGCAACAGTGTTTGTGCATGCGTTGCAGGTGATTGGTGGGTTTATGAGCTGCAGGGTGTAGGCAGCACGTTTGAATTGCGGCGGGTTGAGGGTACATCTGCTGCTGCTGCTGCTGCTGCTGCTGCACTTGCTGCTGATGGTAGCGGTGCAGCAGAAGGGAGATTTCTGTTTGTTGGAATGAATATAAATAAAGAAATAATTAAACAAAAAATATATGCATGCATACAAACAAAAGAAACACAACACATATAGTTTTCTAGTATCTGCTGCCTCTCTGCCAGCAGCAGCAGCAGCAGCAGCAGCAACAGCAGCAGCAGTGTGGTTGCAGCAACAGTACCAACAGCAACACCAGCAGCAGCAGGGCAGCAAGGCAGCAGCAGCAGCAGCAGCAGCAGCAGCAACAGGTAGCAATAGGATTGTTTGTGCTTATCATCTGCAATTTGTATTTATTTTTTTGTGTTGAAATATATTTATATTTTATTGTTGCTGCCACCTGCAGCGGTTGCTGTTGAGCTGCCTATACACCGCAGCTAGGGCCCCCCGTAGCTGCAGACAGCTCATGGGGGCCCCCCTTTTTGTTTTTTGTATAGACGCAGGCCGTTGCATATAAAGTCTATAGAGTTGTTGCTGGTGTTGCAGTTGGGGGGTAAGGTAGATAAGAGGGTTATTAGGGTTTAGGATTAGGGTTTAGGGTTTAGGGCTAGGGTTTAGGGTTTGAAGGCAGCATGCATATACACCTCAGTGCATGCATAGAATGGGGCTTGGATATTGTTAGTATTGTTGTATCCTCTTTGCGAGAAAAATGCTGCAGAAAGTGCTGCAACTTATTGAGAGAGAGAGACATACAGATGGAGACAGAGAGAGACAAATAGAGAGAGAGAAAGAGGGAGAGAGAGACAAGAAAGACAGACAGAGAAAGAGAGACAAACGCAGAGAGATAAGTTGAGAGAGAGAGAGAGAAATGCAGATATGCAGGAAGAGGTTTACATAGATGCATGCTGTCACAAAAAAAAACAAGAGACAGAGAAACAGAGAGAAATACAAACAGAGGGAAAGAGAAACTGAGAGAAGCTGTGTTTCTCTCTCCACCACATTCAGGTTTCTGGTTTATGTTTGGATGCAGGGGTGGGGGGGGGGGGGGGGNGGGGGGGGAGAGCATCTGCCTCTGCTTGGGGGCGTATATATATCTTCTATGGCGCTTTTATATGAACGCTGCGGCTCTGCTGCAGCTAACAACTGACTCAGGCTACAGCTTTCTTTGTCCGCGTTTCAACCCCCCGCGTAACAAGCCCCCAGGAGGCTCATGGATTGAAGCATAATATATTAATGCCAGGGTTTAGGGTTTAGGGTTTAGGGTTTAGGGTTGTGAGGCAGAGTGGTGCAGTGGAGCTCTCTAGTTCACAGATGAGGGAGCTACTGTAGGTTTAGGGTTTATGGTCTAGGGTTTAGGGTTTAGGGTTTAGGGTTTGGTGGTTTTGTGAAAATTATGAAATTCAAGCTATCATGGATTCACTCTAGCAATGAAGAATTATGTTTTATTAAATACATAATTTGCTTCTGAGGTGCTAAGCAGAGCGACATAAACAACAACGACCCCCAGCAGCCGCCACCAACCCCGCACGCAGTACCACCCTGACGAAGAGCAGCAGCACAGGAGAAAGGGGTGCATTTGATCTGTCTATATTATGTTATTTTCTGATTTTGATTGTTAAAAAAAACGCGAATATTATTTACTTTACACTCCTGAACGGCAGGTGAGTGGAAACCAGCTGCTGTGCAACTTCGCCGATGCTCGCCGCTGCGAGTTCTGTTGCGCCGATCTGCAAGGATTTTGACGCTAACTCTGAGAATTTTATGGATAATTGTTAATATTTTGTTCTTTACTTTTGTTTTCTGTCCAAGTTTTCGGCAAAGAGGGGCGGCAACGGTGAAGATCGGCCACTGACTTACCCTGGACGCGCGGTGTCTGTGAGCTCGACTTGGTAGTGTGAACGGGTTTCTGAATTTTGTTGAATCACTAAATTTAAAAGTTTCCACCAATGGCAATTGCTTGGAAAGACGCACAGGAGGTATTGGAGGCTGCCTCCGACCCCCAGAAGCTGACGGAAATAGCTGAAAAGCTCTCTACAGAAGAGGAGAAAGCGTATTCAAGAAGTTTAATAGAAAGCGAAAAAGATGAACCTCTACTCAAGCCAAACCCAAGACGATGGGTAAGAACATCTCAGGCGTTTTCAGCAGCTTGTTTGTGCTTCGCTCTGCAGGAGGATGCAGGCGTTGGCGTGATAAAGCATATTGTTTTGAATTTTATGAATTTTTATGTGTTTTATGCGTAAAACTTCATTGAAAATTCAGTTTATTTGGTTGTTTTCTGTGTTTTTTGTGCGCGGTTTCACAGGTGGTTCTGCCTATTCAATATGCAAAAGTATGGGATATGTATAAGAAAGCAGAAGCTTCCTTTTGGACTGCAGAAGAAATAGATATGCATGCAGACCTCACAGACTGGGCTCGTCTCGATGAAAAAGAACAACATTTTATTAAACATGTTTTAGCTTTCTTTGCTGCTAGGTAAGCCTGGAACGCATGCATATTCAAAAACAAGAAAAACAGACAAAATGCACTTGTTGAACTTTCGGCTGACGCGTAGAAGTGTCTTGTTTTTAGTTGTTTTCAGTTGCTTTATACTTTTGTGTTCTCATTACAGTATTACTTATATATATATATATATATATATATATATATATATTGTATCGTACAACATTACTATTCTTATACTGCAGCATTCTTGCATGCATAGTGCAGCTTTATTATACTCATAATACGGCAGTCTTATACGTGTAATATATGCGTAGTGTAGCATTGC
>NW_013571522.1:9539-10258 GCF_000499745.2 Eimeria mitis | reverse complement strand
TATATATATATATATATATATATATATATATATATATATATATATATATATATATATATATATATAAGGCAGCACTCTGCATCTGAAAAGATAGAGAGAGACAAAAGCAGATACAGAGAAGAGCGAAATGTAAAAAGAGGAAAACAAACAAAATGTTCTTTTGGTGTTTTATGCTTTCATGTATTTTGTTTTGTTTTCATCAGAGACAGAAACACTACCCAGTGGGAGTCGAGGGTTTATGAGCTGTGCTGCATGCTGAAGTGTTGCATGCTGATTTCTCTTTAAATAATATTTTTCTTTTTCTTTTTTTTTTCTTTTTTCTTTTTCTCAGCGATGGTATTGTGATGGAGAACTTGGCGGAGAGGTTTATGTCGGAGGTACAGATCCCTGAGGCCCGCAGTTTCTATGCTTTTCAGATTGCAGTAGAAAACATTCATTCAGAGACGTACAGGTGCGTCAATAGAAATAGTTTTAATAGAATATATTAATGCATAAAATAATTTATACAAACGAAACAATTAAAGGGTAATGGTGTACACTGCGTGTATATCTACGTGATAAAACAAATGCAACTGAAACAGTATCAGCAGTTTAAAATTTCTGTTTTTTCGTGTTTATGCATGTTTCTGCATGTTTTCTTTCTTGAATAACTAACCAGAGAAAAAAAGCTTATTAGGAGGATTCATACGGTAGCTGCGTGCAACAGCTTTCCAGTATCT
>NW_013571522.1:9159-9502 GCF_000499745.2 Eimeria mitis | reverse complement strand
TTTTTTTTTTTTTTTTTTTGTTTTTTTTTTAGTCTTTTGATCGACAACTACATCCGAAGTGACGCGGAAAAGGATCATTTGTTCAATGCAATTCAGAATATTCCGGCGGTTGCTGTGAAAGCTGCATGGGCGGCGAAGTGGATAAATAAAACGAAATCATTTGCGGAGCGTCTCGTAGCTTTCTGCTGCGTCGAAGGAATTCTTTTTTCGGGTTCTTTCTGCGCTATATTCTGGCTGAAAAAACGCGGACTTATGCCGGGTAATTTCGCAGAAAATACCACCAGCCGGGCACCGCCCGTTTCAGGTGTATAGGCAGGTTCCGCATCCGTTCAAGTTTTCTGAA
>NW_013571522.1:8658-9143 GCF_000499745.2 Eimeria mitis | reverse complement strand
TTTTTTTTTTTTTTTTTTTTTTTTTTTTTTTTTTTTTTTTTTTTTTTTTTTTTTTATAAAGATTAAAACCCTTTATTTGGTGTATTTTTTAAAAATATGTTCAAATTTCATGTTGTTTCTCACTCAGGTCTGACGTTTTCAAACGAATTGATCAGCCGTGATGAAGGTCTTCATGCAGATTTCGGATGCCTCATATATTCAATGCTAAAAAATCGACTTTCTAAAGAAGTTTTAAATAAAATCGTCAAAGAAGCAGTTGAAGTTGAAAAAGCGTTTATTTGTGATGCTCTTCCCTGCGATCTCATCGGCATGAACAGCGGTACGGCATTCATAAATAATAAATTATTATATATATATATATATATATATATATATATATATGTATATACCTAAATAAAAAACACACACGAAATTTCTTGCCTCTACATCTGCATTGCCGCTGAGTATTCTTCTTATTCATATTCTTATTTTCTATGTTTCCTGCA
>NW_013571522.1:7610-8593 GCF_000499745.2 Eimeria mitis | reverse complement strand
CCCCCCCTCTTTCTTCTTGTTTCTCGTATGCAGCAATTCAGTTTGTATTTTTAATTTATATTTTGCATATTTTTATTTATTTTTATGAGTTGATTGAACTGTAAGGAATTATAAATATTGAATGTTGTTTTCTGTGTATTTATGTGTTATTTTTTTCAGCGTTAATGTCGCAGTATATTGAGTTTGTTGCTGATCGTTTGCTGACTTGTTTGGGGGGAGAAAAAATATTCAATTCGCGTAATCCTTTTGACTTTATGGATTTAATTTCTTTACAAGGAAAAACAAATTTCTTTGAAAAACGTGTTGGTGATTACCAGAAAGCGGGGGTTATGGTGCAGAACAAACTCGATCAAACTTTCTGCCTCGATGCAGATTTCTAAACAAACAGCAGCAGCAGCAGCAGCAGCAGCAGCAGAAGCAGCAGCAGCAGCAGATGCTGCTGCTGCTGTTGCGGCACTTCAATAGTGCAGCTACCGCTGTTGTTCCTCTTGCTGTAGCTCATGCTGCGGCTGGTGCTGTTACTGCAACAGCTGCTGCAGCTGTTGCTGTTGCTGCAGCAACTGCTGCAGCTGTTGCTGTTGCTGCTGCCGCTGCAGCAGCTCTCGTGAAGCATGACGCGTTGTACCGGGGTTCTGCTGCCGGCTTCTCTCTCTGTATATATATATATATATATATATATATATATATATATATATATATATATATATATGATGATTTGCAATGGGGAGGAGTATGTATTGAACACAGATTTTTGTATATTCTTTTTATTTATGAAGCTGCTTGTTGTAGAGTTGAGGCAAAGAGCAGTTTCTATGCTGTCTATACACCTGAAATATTGACGAGGAGGGAGAGTGTTTTGCTTTCTTTTTGTTTTTCTTTTTCACTTTTTATTTTCATTTCAAATCGAAAAACTTTATTTTGTTGTTTTTTTTTCATCGCGTCTTTCTTTTGTATAAGTTTATATGAATTCAGTCAATATACAA
>NW_013571522.1:3263-7563 GCF_000499745.2 Eimeria mitis | reverse complement strand
TATATATATATATATATATATATATGTATATATATATATATATATATAAGTAAAAATAATTTAGTCTATTAAAACTAAACCTTCTTCTTAATAATAATAATAACTAAATGTTTATAGAGCGAGATGATGCTATCTATCAAGCTTATAAGGGGGTAGATAAAACAAGCAAAGAACAAGCGAGAAAATAATCATAATAAAGATAATAATAAAAGAAATAATAATAATAATAAATGAAATAATAATAATAATAATAATAATACAGAAAAAAATAATGTTAGAGAGAAAGCAGCAACGATGCAGCAGATGAAATGCTGGCGTAGTAGTATATAACGTAGTTACACAGGATATAGTAACAATATAATAAAAAACAAAATAAAAATAAAATGAAATAACAAAAGAAAAAAGTATTTAATAGGGATTTATTGCATCAGCGTGAGGTGTACATACACCCCAGCAGCAGAAACATAAAGAGAACAAGCAGCAGCAGCAGCATAGTAAGTATTAATAAATAGGATTATAAACCGAGTTGTTGAGCTGTATATTAAACATTTTAATGTTTTTTTGTTCTTTTTTTATTTCTTTTTTACAAGAAATCCCTGAAATAAGCTAATTGGGCTCTGCGGTGTATGTACACCTACGCAGCGGCAATGCATGCAGCTACGAATGTATGAGCCCTTTAGTTAATTAGATTATATTTTTCGAGTTTGTTTATTATTTTAATGATAAAAAAGAGTTAAATTCATAAATTAAATTTCACAGATTTCAGGTGTATAGGCAGCTCCCACCAACACCGCCACCGCCGACACCCTGCGCGGCTCGTCCTCAGGGGAGCTGTGGCTGCAGCGTTTTTTGCATTTTTATATATTTTCGATCAAAACAATTTCATCTATTAATTAATATTTAATTAAATTTACTTTTTCTGCATTTACAAACCTTCAGCAGCTGCTACCGCCCCCCTCTCTTGACTCTCCCTATAGCCCCTCCCCCTCCACGGCCTAGTCTGTATTTCCTGCTTTCTCTGTATTTTGTTGGTGAGTATATACATTAATATATTATATATATAAACATAAACTTTCTATAAACAAAGAGATAAACCCTTGAACCTGCAACTCAGCCGCACACCAAACCCTAAACCCTAAACCCTAAACCCTAAACCCTCGGGGGACCCTGTGGCGTTCATTAAAAACAAAACCACCAAACAAACCCCCCAAGGTTGCTGAAGGCAGCAGATCTGCTGCTGCTGCTGCTGCTGCTCGGGCTTTTGCTGCTGCTGCTGTTGCTGCTGCTTCTTCACGAGGCGGCCGCAACCAGCAGCAGCTCCTGCAGCAGCAGAGGGAAGAAGCAGCAGCAACAACAGCAGCAACAGCAGCAAGCGCGAGGAGGAGCAGCAGCAAGTGTGTGTTTGTGTGAGTTTGCTGCAGCAGCAAAATGCTGAACTGTATAGACACCGCAGCACCGCTGCAGCAGCAACTGCCGCCCGCAGAGATAAGCAGCAGACACAGCAGGGGCGGATTTAACCCCTATGTAAACAACGGAGGGTGAGAAGGGTTTAGGGTTTAGGGTTTAGGGTTTAGGGTTTAGGGGTTGATGAGTATTTGTTCCTCAGCTGGCAGTACCACTCCTCTCCTGGTTGATAGAAGAAATGCATAACAAACCTAGGGTTTTTTAGGGTTTAGGGTTTAGGGTTTAGGGTTTAGGGTTTAGGGTTTAGGGTTTGTGTGCAGTACGGTGGTTTGTGTTGCTGGCGATGGTTTTGCTGTTGGTGTTGGCGACACCCGGCTGTCTGTTGGTTACAGCATTCACTCCCGCATGCAATCCAAGCTTACTAAACTGTAAACCCTTTGCTGCTGCTGCTGCTGCTGCTGCTGCTGCTGCTGCTGCTGCTGCTGCTGCTGCTGCTGCTGCTGCTGCTGCTATTGGTGGTGCTGCTTCTGCTATTGCTGCTGCCGCTGCTGCTGCTGCTGCTATTGGTGGTGCTGCTGCTGCTATTGCTGATGCTGCTGCTGCTTCTATTGCTGCTGCTGCTATTGCTGCTGCTGCTGGTGTTGCTGCTGCTGCTGCGGCTGTTGCTGCTGCTGCTGGTCTCGTTGCTCGTGATGGTGGTAGTGCTGCTGCTACTCACGCTGCTTCTGCTGCTGCTGCTGCTCCTCTCTTGGCTAGTGCGGCTGCTGCTGCTGCAGTTTCAGCAGCCCTTGCTGCTGTTCCTGTTGCAGCTGCTGTTGATATGAATGCTGCTGCTGTTGCTGCTGCTGCTGCTGTTGCTGCTGCTGCTGCTGCTGTTGCTGCTGCAGGACATCCCGCTGCAGCATCGCATCTTCGGGGATGCAGGCAGACATAAACACTCTACACAAATGGCTCAAGGTAATGTTATTTATTTATTTATTTATTTATTTATTTATTTATTTATTTATTTATTTATTTATTTATTTATTTATTTGTTTGTTCCTCTGTTTATCTATTTCTTTCCTTGTATTTGTCGCCTCTCGTTTTGTTTTTCTGTTTTGTTGGTTCTCTGTCTATTCTTTTTGTTTATCTGTTTACATCTGTTTCTTCTGTGTGCGTTCTTATTTTTTTTTGTTTTTTTTTTATTTTTGTTTGTTTGCTTGTTCGTGTGTTTACTTTCGTTTGTATGTTTGTTTGTTGAGCCTTTATGTATCCGATTGTGTATTTATTTCAAGCCCTTAGGGTTTAGGGTTTAGGGTTTGGGGTTTAGGGTTTAGGGTTTAGGGTTTATTGGGGTGTATATGCAGGTCCGCGTTGCCCTGTTCAAGCACCAGCATAGAGAGGAGCCCAGCATAGAGGCCCTCGCTCAGTTGCTGTCTACTGTTTTATATTCTCGTCGTTTTTTTCCTTATTATACTTTTAATGTTTTATTCGGCATTGATAATGAAGGTAAAATAAAAAAAAAATTAAAAAAAAAAATACGAAAATTCAACATAGGGAGCGCTGGAGCTGCCTATACACCCTGCGGTGTATCCGCAGCTTTCTTTTTCTTTTTTCTTGTTTTTTCTCTTTTGGGGTGTACGTGCATCTTTTTGTATATATTATATCTTTTTTTGTTGCTATATACATGCATTTTCTTTTTCTATCCATCTCCTTCTTTCTCCTTTTCTTTCTGTTGTATATATATATATATATATATATATATATATATACATGTATCTGCTTCTTGTATCTGTATCTATCAATCAGTATAATGCTGCATATCTCTATATATTAATTAATTAATTAATTAATTTATTTATTTATTAATTTTTTTATTTATTTATTAATTTGTTTATTTATTAGTTTATTTATTTATATTGGGGTGTATACGCAGGTAAAGGGGCTGTCTATGGCTACGATGCCGTCGGCTCTTACGAAAGAGCAGAATACAATTGTGCGGGCACAGGCAGTGCTTTGGTTATGTCTATACTCGATAACCAGGTAACTCTTTGTATATATTTATATATATATATATATATATATATATATTTGTCTATTTTTATATTTGTTTATTTATTTATTTTGTTTATTTATTTATTTATTTATTTATTTATTTATTCATTTATTTATTATATGTGTTTGGATATATATTATGATACGTGTATATTATATATACTATATTTAAATATTATAACACGTGTATATTATATATATTATGTATATATAATATACATATATTACATGTGTGTGTATATATATTATATTTATTTTATTTATTTTTATTTTATTTATTTTTATTTTTATATTTATATTGTTTATAGATCGCCAGAAACAACCAACTGAAGCAAAGACCAAAGATGACGAAGGAGGAGACAATTGCTTTTGTTAGAGGGGTTCTCGCGTCTGCGGGGGAGAGAGATATATACACAGGTATAAAGGGTTTAGGGTTTAGGGTTTAGGGTTTGAGGGCTGCTAGGGTTTAGGGTTTAAGGGTTGCTAGGGTTTAGGGTTTAAGGGTTGCTAGGGTTTAGGGTTTAGGGGGACCGAATACCATCTCTGTCTCTGCTTTTATTCTGTCTGTCTCTCGCTGTAAACAGCTAACTTGCGAGGGTTTGAGTCAAAGGGTTTAGGGTTTAGGGTTTAGGGTTTAGGGTTTAGGGTTTGTGGTTCAGGCGACCAGACGGAGGTTATGGTGATAGATAGCGACGGCATCCATACAGAGTTTGTGCCTCTAAGGAATGATTAAAAAATAAACAAACAACAAACATATACTAGGGTTTAGGGTTTAGGGTTTAGGGTTTAGGGTTTAGCAGCAACGACGTGTTTTTGTATCTGTAGATATGCAATTGGGGTTTAGTGTTCTATTACTACTCCT
>NW_013571522.1:789-3224 GCF_000499745.2 Eimeria mitis | reverse complement strand
CCCAAACCCTAAACCCCAAACCCTAAACCCTAAACCCTAAACCCTAAACCCTAAACCCTAGACAACAAGAGACGGCCTTAAAAAGGCAGCGGCAAAAAAACGAAAGTTGCGACCTAAAAGCCACACCGCTTGCATGCATGCGTTCTTATATATATATATATATATATATATATATATATATATATATATATATATATATATATATATATATANATATATATATATTTCATATATTATCATATATTTAGATAGAATTAGAAAATATAGATACAAATATATAATATATAAATATATAGAGAATATATATACAGATATATACAGATATATATATTTATATAAATATAAATATATATAAATATTTAGTTGATGGGCCGCAGCTAGTGTGTGTGTATGTGTATGTATGTGTGTATGTGTACTGTATTTAATATAATGTTATACAAATAGTATAAATAGAATAAATAAATAAATATTTTATATATAAAGAGATAGAGAAGAGAGAAAAGCAGCAGCAACAAAAACAACAACAGCAGCAGATGTCGATCCTGCTGTTGCATGCATAGCTGTGTTGCTGAGCTCTTGAGTATATGAGGGGCCCCCATTAACGCGAATAACAAGAGAATGTATTTGTAGTTTTGTTGCTTCTTCTATAGTAGGCTGGTTGTTGTTGGGGGTGCCTGGGGTTCTTGGTGTTTGTGAGCAGGTGACCCCAGCTGCTGCAGTTTTGGCGTTTTTATCTATTTTTATTCTGTATACATGTTTTGTATTTGTTTCTATTATCTCTGTCTCACCACCAAACACATCAGCAGCACGAGATTCTTGACCCTCCCAGGTGTATACTGTTTCGGGGAAATGTTGGGGTTGAGGATACATGCATATAAACTCAGCCTCATCACCGCTATCTAGGTCTAAAGTACAAGACTGCTGATGCACGGGGATGTTGCTGGGGCACCGCTTCACAGATACAGAGCTTTCTTCNGCGGTGGTTAGAGTGCCGCCTCTTGCACTGGACTTGACGCTCGTTGCTCCTGCGGGGAGGAGGAGAAGACCCAGGAGAAGCAGCAGAATAAAACTAAAGAAATAAAGATATCGGAGAGATGAACACATCTTCGTTAACAGAAAAGGAATACACAAAATAATAGCTGTAAAGACACACCGGATGCTGGATGCTGGATAGGTAGGTAGGGAACAGCGGCTCCTTATATATCGATCGGCCGCATATCTCGGCTCTCAATTGCCACTAAAAACTCAAATTGTTCTGTTCAAATGAAAAAAAGAAGAAAAGGAAAACAGACCCTCGTACCGGGTGTATAGGGAGAGATAGATATCCTTGCAGCGGATGCGGCTGCGGGAGAAGGCTCCAGGGTTATGCATAAAGGGGGTGATTGATCCAGGGTAAAAAGGAGAAATATGGGGGGAAAAAGAAAAATTTATGAAATATAAATGTTAAAAGGAACAAATTATGGTGGAGAAATCCATGAAATATCCACACAAGTTCGCCGGCTTGACCTGAAATATGAACTGAGCCGGTGGTAACTAGCCACACCGATCCGCGGAAACCTGGNGTTCGCCGGCTTGACCTGAAATATGAACTGAGCCGGTGGTAACTAGCCACACCGATCCGCGGAAACCTGGAGGAAATTCGTCTTTTTTAGCTCTAAAGAAATGCAATAAACAAAATTAAAACTAAAATATACTCAAATCACCAAGAAATACCGCAGAAAAACACACCACCCTCCACATTTTATTCTGCTTTCCCTCTGGTTCTCGTCGATGGATCCGGTGACGGCAACAACTCGGGTGTACGTACACCGCAAGAACCTGAACACCTTCTGCACACACTTGAAATTTCAGAAATTCAAATTACAAAATTCATGAATTTTATGATTAAAAAATATTCTTATCAACGTTTTCTACTTTTTATTTTCATTGTTTTTGTCGCTGACAAAGAAAAACACCAATACACGCACGTCGATCCTCTGCTGCACAAATTCAGTTTCAGAGTAAACCCGGGAAATATTCAAAAAAAATCAAAGAAAATACATTAAAATAAATTAAAATAATTAATTTTTTGCATTGAGATTACATAAATACCACTCATACGCCCACGTATTCCCTCTATTCTGCTTAAGTAAGAAAGCTGCATGCAGGAGCAGAAGATGAAAACAAACACGGCGGAGAAACTTCGGTGTCGATACACCCGAATGCATGCAAAAAAAAAACAAAAAAAATATATTTCTTTTTATCCTCTTTTATGGAGCAGCTAAGCAATATAAATTTTATCTATGCATGCAGCAGCTGCATGCAGCAGCACTTTATGTGAATTCATACAAAAACAAGAAAAAAGAAATCCTGCTAGGATATTGTAATATAAATAATTTAATAAAACAGAGAAACAAATAAAAATAAATAACAACGACGAATAAAACATTATAACG
>NW_013571522.1:397-617 GCF_000499745.2 Eimeria mitis | reverse complement strand
AGAGAGAACCATACATATATATATATATATATATATATATATATATATATATATATATATATGCTACAGCAGAAAGCGTATGCATCATATATACAGTTAAAACGCAGAGAAAAAACAACAGAAGTTGACGCCGCTTGTTAGTTTCTGTATTTATTATTTATTTATTTATTTATTTTCTTATTTATTTATATGTTTTTTTTTGTTTTTTGTTCCTCCATAT
>NW_013571522.1:0-266 GCF_000499745.2 Eimeria mitis | reverse complement strand
TCTTTAGTTTTCATCTTTTTTTGGTTTGTCTTTATGTCTCCTTTGTATTCGCTTGTTTATTTATTTACTTAATCTGTTTATTTAATTTATCTATTTATTTATTTATTTATTTATTTATTTATTTATTTGTCTGTTCTGCTATTGTTTCTCTTCCTCCCCCCTCAAGAGAAGAAAACAACAAAGAAAAAGTTTGTATCTAGTTATTGCTTGCATGCATGCATGCATGCATGCATTAAATTATATATATATATATATATATATATATA
>NW_013571521.1:5202-6855 GCF_000499745.2 Eimeria mitis | reverse complement strand
GCTTTTCCTGTTAGGCTGAGGGCTGGGGTTTAGAGGTTAGGGTTTCCGTGCCTTCTTCTCAGTGGCCTTACCCTTTTCTCCAAATTATATCTGTTCTTCCTTCCTTTTTTTGTTTGCTATTTCTGTTTTCTATCTGTCTATGGCATTTTGCATGCATACTTCCTCTTGCTTCCACTGTTTCATGGAGCCTATGGTCGCTGTCACGTCTATTGTACATATTCTAATACCCTACACTGTTCCTGAACTTGAACATGTGGTGATGGTTTATTTTTATGTATATCCTTCTGTGGTTGCTTCTCTTTTCTTTTGTTTTCTTTGATTGTCTTTGTAACGTTTATAACTTCATTCCGGCTGTTTCCTGTTGCTACTGCAGAAGCTGTCAAAGAGCAAAGAAGACACATCGCTCGATCTCTGCGCGCCTTAGAAAGACAACACCAAAAGGCAGAGGCAGAAGAACAAAAGCTCTTAACACAGCTTAAGGCACAGGCGGTGGCGGGGGTAATCTAAACCCTAAACCCTAAACCCTAAACCCTAAACCCTAAACAGCCTAAACAGCCTCAGCCCTAAACCTTACTTCATAGACTCTGAAGCATCACACAATAAACCCTAATTTCAAAACTGTAGGCCGTCATGCGTAGACCCTAAACCCTAATTATTTAAGCTGGCTTGAGCTGTGGGGTTTAAACTGGTTGCAGCACATCAACAAACTGCAAACGAAAGAACTCCTCCTCCTCAGACGACGGCGGGAGGCAATCCTGAGATGCAAAGCTCAGCTGGGAACAGCTGACCTCCAGGCAAACCCTAAACCCTAAACCCTAAACCCTAAACTCTAAGCCCTAGGGGACGAACGATGTTGCGCAAGATACGGCCCTCCAGGGCTATCTGCGCTCCCCCCTGTTATCCTGCAGCAAGAAGAAGGAAGTTAGCCCTTGATGATAGGCATTTAGGGTTTAGGGTTTAGGGTTTAGGGTTTGCATTGGGCGTCGCAGGTCCAACAGCAGCAAGCAACTCAGGAGCTGCACAGACACTTCACGGGATGCGCGAAGGTGCGAGGCGAAGCGCCTCCCTACATTTAAACCTTAAACCCTAAACCCTTAACCCTAGTTAAGAAGGGGAGAGTGTGCCTGAAGGTTTAGGATTTGTGCTGCTGCTGCTGTTGCTGCTGCTGCAGCTCCTCTCTCTCGCCAACAAGGCTGCTGATCTTCAAACGATGCAACTGGCTGTCAAGGGCTTCACCCGAGAGTCCCAGAAGTTGGGCTTGCTGGTACTAAACCCTAAACCCTAAACCCTAAACCCTAAACCTTAAATCCTAACGGGCAAACCTAAACTAAGCCTAAACCCTGAACCCTAAACCCTGGGCCCTAGACCCTGAACCCTAAACCCTAAACCCTGAACCTTTGCTGTCGCGTGGTGTTCTTCAGGATGAAATGCTAAACGAAGTCCTCGAAGATGGAACAGCGAATTTTGTCAGCACTCCTCAAAACATAAACCCTAAACCCTATACCCTAAACCCTAAACCCTAAGCCCTATCTCTTGAAGTATAGACCCGTCCTCTCAGACATCAAGCGCTAGCTAGCCCCTATCCCCTAAACTGTAAACGCCAAGTCTCGCCAGCAGTTGCTGCTGGCTGAGTAGTATTTAGGGTTTAGGATA
>NW_013571521.1:4306-5102 GCF_000499745.2 Eimeria mitis | reverse complement strand
CTAAACCCTAATTCCTAAACCGTATCTCTTGAAGTGTAGACCCGTCCTCTCAGACATCAAGCGCTAGTTATCCCCTATCCCCTAAACTGTAAACTGTAAACGCCAAGTCTCGCCAGCTAAACCCTAAACCCTAATTCCTAAACCGTATCTCTTGAAGTGTAGACCCGTCCTCTCAGACATCAAGCGCTAGTTAGCCCCTATCCCCTAAACTGTAAACGCTACGTCTCGCGAGCAGCTGCTGCTGGCTGAGTAGTATTTAGGGTTTAGGATTTAGAGGTTTGGGGATTGGTTTGCGCTGCAGGAGGATGAAGAGGAGACAGAAGAAGAGATCCACCAAGAGCTCATCGAATACGCCAACTTAGAGATCGATAAACAGGTTAGACACTAAACCCTAAACCCTAAACCCTAAACCCTAGTTCCTTAACCATGCCTGCATCCAGGTAAACCGCGCAGCCAACGCTCTTCGCTCGCCTTTCTCCCGCAACCCTAAATTGCTGATGTTTAGGGTTTAGGGTTTAGGAACGTAGATCAGAGCCCCGAAAAACGCTCCAGGAGAAGCGTAAACCCTAAATGCTAAACCCTCGAGCTGTCTCGGCCTCTTTGCGTTGCTCAGCTGCCGCTGCAGGAGACCATCCGCAGGTCGCCTGTCAGGGAGGTTCCCCAACTGGGGCATCTGCAGCTGCAGGAACAGCAGCAGCAGCAGCAGCAGCAGCAGAAGCGGCAGCAGCAGCAGCGGCAGCAGCATCAGGCCGGAAGGAAGCCGAAGCAAATGCTGCTACAGAAGATCTCTACCAAC
>NW_013571521.1:4071-4206 GCF_000499745.2 Eimeria mitis | reverse complement strand
ATCGATAAACAGGTTAGACACTAAACCCTAAACCCTAAACCCTAGTTCCTTAACCATGCCTGCATCCAGGCAAACCGCGCAACCAACGCTCTTCGCTTGCCTTTCTCCCGCAACCCTTAATTGCTGATGTTTAGG
>NW_013571521.1:3556-3971 GCF_000499745.2 Eimeria mitis | reverse complement strand
CCGCGAGCAGCAACGAGATCCCCGTGGCTATGTGCCTTCAAACCCTATACACTAAACCCTAAACCCTAAAACCTAAACCCTAAATGCTAAACCCCAAGTCTTGATCTCTACTGTCTAATATCTACCTAGCAATTTAGACCCGAATCATCCCTTTCTTGCTGTTCGTCGCCAGCGGTGGTTTAGGGTTGAGGGTTGAGGGTTGAGGGTTTAGGGTTTGCGGAGTGCGAACTGCAGCAAAGGACGAAGCGACAATGGCGGAGCAACTGGAGCAACGACTGGGATCTCTTCTCCGTTAGGGTTTAGGGTTTAGGGTTTAGGGTTTGAAGGGCCTCGCCTTGAGGCCTTTTCTTTGTCTTTATTCTTTAAGGAAGCCCACACATTGCCTTTGCTTTGTTTGGTGTAGTTTGTTCTGTTT
>NW_013571521.1:3130-3456 GCF_000499745.2 Eimeria mitis | reverse complement strand
AGCTGTCTCGGCCTCTTTGCGTTGCTCAGCTGCCTCTGCAGGAGACCATCCGCAGGTCGCCTGTCAGGGATGTTCCCCAACTGGGGCATCTGCAGCTGCAGGAACAGCAGCAGCAGCAGCAGCAGCAGCAGCAACGGCAGCAGCAGCAGCGGCAGCAGCATCACGCCGGAAGGAAGCCAAAGCAAATGCTGCTACAGAAGATCTCCACCAACCCTCGAGCAGCAACGAGATCCCCGTGGCTATGTGCCTTCAAACCCTATACCCTAAACCCTAAACCCTAAACCCTAAAACCTAAACCCTAAATGCTAAACCCCAAATCTTGATCC
>NW_013571521.1:2401-2955 GCF_000499745.2 Eimeria mitis | reverse complement strand
CTCTTCTCCGTTAGGGTTTAGGGTTTAGGGTTTAGGGTTTGAAGGGCTTCGCCTTGAGGCTTTTTCTTTGTCTTTATTCTTAAAGGAAGCCCACACATTGCCTCTGCTTTGTTTGGTGTAGTTTGTTCTGTTTGTCACTGAGGGGTTAGGGATAAGGGTTTAGGGTTTATAAAGGAGTTTTGTAATAAAAAGTTTTGCTGGCTGTCTTTATAGACAAACAACTGATAAATAAAAAAACCCTCATAAACCATAAGTGCTGCAGTTGCCAGCAACGAGGCCCTCCCTTGGGTCTCGACATTTAAATGAGGGTTTAGGGTTTAGGGTTTAGGGTTTAATGCTTGCACTTGGCAAGCAATGATGGTGACAGGACGTCAAGGAGACGAACAGAAACAAAAAGGAGACAAATGGAGAAGGGTGGAGACAAAGGGAGGCTAAAGAGAAAAAAGATATATAAAAGGAAACGAAGGAACAAAAGACAGACGAGCGACGGGAGACAAACAGAGACAACAGAGACAAATAAAATAAACACAGAAGAGAGACAGACAGAGACAAAT
>NW_013571521.1:0-2301 GCF_000499745.2 Eimeria mitis | reverse complement strand
GATATATAAAAGGAAACGAAGGAACAAAAGACAGACGAGCGACGGGAGACAAACAGAGACAACAGAGACAGATAATATGAACACAGAAAAGAGACAGACAGAGACAAAAGTGAGACATAGAAAATACACACAAACAAAGAAACACAACAAATACAACAAACAGAGACAAAGAAATACAACAGGAGACTGGGGGCGGCAAAAAGAAGAGACAGAAGGAGACAAGAAGGAGAGACAAACGAAGACGAAGGAACACCGACAGATACAAGAAGAGACAAATTGAGAGACAAACAGAAACAAAAAGAAAGACAGATAGACGCAAATAGAAAGACAGAGACAAAGAGATAGAAGCACGAGCTATGCCCCGCAGTAAACACCAAATACAACAACAACAAAAACAAACACAAAAATAACAACAACAAGAACAACAGTAACAACAACAATAACAACACAATACACAACAACAATAATAATAATAAAAACGAAAACAACCAACACCAATAACAATAGTAATAGTGTTGGTGGCTCCGCTAGTTGCATATAATAAATAAAGGCAAACACACAAACAAACACAAAAACACACAAACAAAAGAACGAACAAACAAAGAAACAAATACACGAAAGGAGAACTGCTGTACGGCATCCGAGAGAAAGGAGCGAATGCACCAGCCGTAAGCAGACGGAGACAGGTATTGATACAGAGCCGACGAAGAAGAAATAATCTAGGGTTTAGGGTTTAGGGTTTAGGGTTTAGTATTGTTGATGTGCAGACATTGCCAGGAGGAGGCAAAGGCCTCCAGCTGAGCTGCTTAATAAACCAACGCCACAGTCGCTCCCTCTCTACCCAGCTAGCCAACCAGCTAGCTAGCCACCCGTCGAATTAGTTAGTTAGCTAGCTAGTTAGCTAGCTAGTTAGCTAGCTAGCTAGCTAGCTAGCGGGGCATTGCATACGCTTGGGTCTCTGCTTCTTCCCGCAGTACTGAGGCCTTGAGGCGGCGGGCAGTCGGCTGGAGTCTGCCCCCCCCAAAGACACCCGGAGCAGAGGCGAAGGAGGAGAAGGCTGAAAATAGTAAAAGAAAGAAAATAAATAAAATAAATAAATAAAATAAATAAAAAACAATAACATCCATCCATATAATTCATACACTGAACTATAGAGACAGAAGCAGATTACACGCAAATAGGATATGAATCGAAGCAGAGAGACAGAAGAAGATACGTGTGGCTGCAGCTGTTGCTGCAGCAGCAGCTTGTGCAGCAGCAGCAGTTGCTGCTTCTACTGCTGGGTTAGCTGCTGCAGTATGATTACCTGGAGGTGCAGTGTCTGCGTATTGCTGCAGTTCTTCTCTCTTCATTTGTTGCTGCAGATCTTCGAACCAACTTTCTCTCGTCACCTCCAATGCTGCTGCTGCTGCTGCTACGCGGGGGCCCCCAAGAGCAGCCAACTGCCCCGTATAATACTGTTGCTGCTGCTGCTGCTGCTGCTGCTGTAGGCGTAGTGCCTGCTGCTGCTGCAGTAACTGCGGCGGCAGAGGAAACTGCTGCTGAGGCTGCTGCGGACGAGGCGGCAGCGGCGGGCGAGACGTCTGTTGGGGAGCGGGAGTGATGATATCTGCAAGAGAACCCGTCACAATGCAAACCCTAAACCCTAAACCCTAAACCCTAGTAGAGATACTATAGACATTGCTGGTATTTGAAGCAAAGTTACAGCATTGCTTCCCTGCAAGGGTTTGTGCAACGCCTGCTTGTTTATTCTTACAAACGTGAGGGTTTAGGGTTTAGGGTTTAGGGTTTGAAAGTACCGTAGAGAGGTCTGACGATGCCTGGAGCCTTGATGAGTTCGTAGGTGTTTGTCTCCGGCTTTCCGTATCCCATTCTGCTGCTGCTGCTGCTCTGCTGCTGCTGCTGTGGCATGCAGATTGCAGGCGAGCAGAAGGCAGCTCCAGCAGGCTTGTTGATGCCTCCTTCCTAAACCCCAGCAACAAAACCATAAACCCTAAACCCTAAACCCTCTGTATACGCTTAAACCCTCGAACATACGTTTGCTGCAGCCCCAGCTGCCTGAAACAATAGCCTTTTTCTAATTAAGGGTTTAGGGTTTAGGGTTTAGGGTTTCTTACCCGGTTGGGTGTTGAGGGTTCTCGTTCTATATCTGAGGGGAAGATAGCCTGCATGTTTTCTGTTTGGTTTTTCGCTCCTTCTGCTTTTTTTGTTTTCACTTTAACAACAGACACAGATTCCCGCGTCCTAGACACCCGAGCCACTGACGCGAGCTGTAGCAAACACCAGCAGCAGCAGCAACAG
>NW_013571520.1:6003-6406 GCF_000499745.2 Eimeria mitis | reverse complement strand
TATATATATATATATATATATATAAACTAAATATAGATACAAATATATTATATAAATATAAATCCACCATACACGGCGGTGTCTCAGTTGATGGGCTCTCCGCAGGGCCCCTAAATATGGGGGCCCCCCGAAGCACAGGGGCCCTACCCCAGCAGCAAAGCTTCTCTATCCCGCAGCACTTTGCTGCTGCTGCTGCTGCCGCTGCTGCTGCTGCTGCTGCTGCTGCTGCTGTGCTATGTGCGCTGCACCTGCAGCAGCAGCTGCAGCAGCAGCAGCAGCAGCAGAAGTTCCCTGGGGGCTGTAAGAAACGGAGGGTAGCGGCTTAGCTACACAACAGCGGGGACCAAACCCTTATAAGGCCCCACACAAAGAACCCTTAAGGGGGCCCCCAAAGTACCCTCAG
>NW_013571520.1:2360-5779 GCF_000499745.2 Eimeria mitis | reverse complement strand
GGTTGTTTGCCCACGAAAAAGACTACCGACCGCTAGCTGTTGTCTGTTGCTGCTGCTGCTGCTGCTGCAGTAGCAGCAGCAGCAGCTGCTGCTGCAGCAGGAAGCAGCTTCAAAACGAAGAGAAGGGGGCCCCCGCGAAAGGAGAGAGGAGATGATAGGGGCCCCCCCCCATGTAGGGGGCCCCACATATCTGCATAAGAGGCAGCGTATAAGAGCAGAGAGAAAGCCAGAGAGAAAAAAAAAGAGAAAGAAGAGACAAAAAGAAAAAGAGAGAGAGAAAGAAAGAGAAAAAGACAAAGAGAAAGAAAGAGAGAAAGGAGTTTATATATTTATATTTTATTTTTATTTTATTTTTTTTATTTACTGCTGCTGAGCCACAGGCTCAGCTCGCTTGCTCTGTAGTCTCCTTCTTAGGTCCCCTAAACGGGAGTGTAGAGGCAGGGAGGAGGGGGGCCCCCTTTCTGACGAAGCAGAGGGGCCCCTCTCTCTGCTGTCGCTACGGATGAAGGGTACAGCACCCTCTTTATCTCCTGCTGCTGCTGCTGCTGCTCCTGCTGCTCCTCCTGCTGCTGCTGCTGCTTTGTCTGCTGCTGCAGCAACAGGAGATCCACGGGGAGAACCCACAGAGCTACCCCGCTCCCCCGTATTCTCTTCGCTTAAAGACCTGCAACGCAGCAGCAGCAGCAGCAGCAGCAGCAGCAGCAGCAGCAGCAGCAGCAGCAGCAGCAGCAGCAGCAGCAGCAACAGCAGCAGCAGCAGCAGCAGCAGCAACAGCAAGAAGTATAACATGAGTTTTATGCTGAAAAAATAAAAGAGATAGAGCCCTCACCCTACATACAAACCCATCCCCTGTACCCTTGGGGGCCCCCCTAGGGGGCCCCCCGATATAACTGGGGGGCCCCCAGGGTACTGGGTGTTAGGGTTTACCTGCTTTGGCTTTTGTATCGATCAACAGCTGGCCCCGGGGGCCCCCGCTGCTGCTGCGGGCGGCGAGGCAGAGGGTGGGGCCCCTTCCGTACCCCCCGAAGGTCTCGTTCATAGGGTCGGGGGGCCCCCACCCCCATGGGCAGGGGGCCCCTCGCCCTCCACTCTGCATCTCTATCGCGGTACCCTAAACTTGAAACAGGGGGGCCCCTAGGATAGGGCCCCATGCCGACAGGAGACATACGCCTACTGCATGCAACACACAAAGATAAACACAAACACGATCCTGCTGCTGCTGCTGCTGCTGCTGTTGCTGCTGCTTCTGTTGCTGCAGCAGAAGAAGACAACTACTCCACACAGGTACATATGGGTGATCCCAAGCAGCAGCAGCAGAAGCAGCAGCAGAAGCAGCAGCACCAGCACCAGCAGCAGCAGCAGCAGCAGCAGCAGCAGCATCAGCAGCAGCAGGAGCATCACAGCGAGCTCACGGGAACCGTCTGGGTGGGGATCGAGAGGAGGAGTCTGGGGATCGTCTCCAGGAGCGCAGCTCCCCTCTGCGTGGGGTCGGGGATCGTCTCCTCACGTTCACGGGGCTGGGGCTGCGGCCCCTCTTTATACAGAGAGGTTCAGCCGGGGGGCCCCCCCCCCGCCCCCTACCCCCACCAGCAGGCGATCCCGATCGATCCCTAGCAGCTGAGTATGCATGCAGCGGCGGGGGGGGCCCCCCCCGTCGAGGAGAGGGGCCCTTTAGATAAGGGAGGGGCCCCCGGTGTGCACGCGCAGAGGGAGAGGCACCAGGGGGGCCCCCCCAGTCCCTTGGGGGGGGGCCCCCAGGGGATCGGGATCGTCTCCTCCGCGGTGGTGATGCTGACGGCTGGTTGCGTCTGTATACGGGTGAGGCGGAGCGGCTGCTGCTGCTGCGGGGGCCCCTGCGGGGCCCCCTGCTGTGCTGCTGTCTCTTTGGTGATGCTGCTGGGGACTGAGAGGGGCCCCCTGCTGATGGGGATCGTCTCCCCTGGCTCCATGGGGATCGGGATCGTCTCCTCCGTGCGGGCGAAGCAGAAGCAGAGCCGTCGTGGTGGCGTTTAGGAGATATACTGCTTCTTTTTCTATTCCTTGCTGCTGCTGCTGCTGCTGCTGCTGCTGCTGCTGCTCCTGCTGCTGCTGCTGCTGCTGGTCCTAGAGAATCTCGTTCACGAGCTCCACCGCTGCTGCGGGATCGGGATCGAGAACGAGGGGCACCCCGCATCCGCCCTGTTGCTGCTGCTGCTGCTGCTCCTGCTGCTGCTGCTGCTGCTGCTGCACCACCGCCACGCGGCGGGGATCGACTGTGGGGTCGCATCCGCCTGTCTCCTGGGGACCCTGACGAGCGTCTAGCTGGGGAGGAGCGATCCCCCGGGCCCCCTGGGGATCGTCTCTGCTGCTGCTGCAGCGGGGATCGTCTCTGTTGCTGCTGCAGCGGGGATCGTCTCTGCTGCTGCTGCTGCAGCGGGGATCGTCCCCTTTCTTGCGGGGGGGAGGAGGATCGTCTCCTTGGGGACTCAGAGCTTCTGCTGTTCTGCCCTGGGGATCGTCTCTGCTGCTGCAGCGGGGATCGTCTCTGCTGCTGCTGCAGCGGGGATCGTCTCTGCTGCTGCTGCTGCAGCGGGGATCGTCTCTGCTGCTGCTGCACTGGGGATCGTCTCTGCTGCTGCTGCAGCGGGGATCGTCTCTGCTGCAGCGGGGATCGTCTCTGCTGCTGCTGCAGCGGGGATCGTCTCTGCTGCAGCGGGGAGGAGTTTCTGTTTGAGTGGGATCGTCTCCTTGCTGTTGGGGATCGTCTGTGTGGGGTTTGGGATCGTCTGTGTGGCGACGTCTCCCCGCGCCCCTCCTCCTCCTCTGCCTCAGCAGTAACAACACTACGCAGCTTCTCCTTTAGTGCTGCTGCTGCTCCGGGGGCCCCCATCGGCCTCAGCAGGGGCCTCCTCTCTTCTGCTGCTGCTGTGGGGCCCCGCTGCCCCTCACCCGCGGGAGAGACAGAACGGCTGGGAGCGCTGGGGGAGCGGGAGACGCCTCTGCAGCAAAAAACAAATACACACAATAACCCTGCTGCTGCTGCTGCTGCTGCAGTTGCTGTTGCTGCTGTTGCTGCTGGTGCTGCTGCTGGTGCTGCTGTTGCTGCTGCTGTGCTGCAACGAGCAGGGCTCACTGCTTTCTGTCTTTTTGTCTTCTGTCTTTGCTTTTGCTTCTGCGTCTGCTGCTGTTGCTTCTGCTTCTGCTGTAGGAGCGTCTCCTGTTGTGCTGCTGCTGCTGCTGCTGCTGCTGCTGCTGCTGCTGCTTGTTGTCGGGTTCGTTCTCTCGTGATCGCTCTGCTGCTCTCTCTCCTCTCTCCCGCCGAAGACGCCGCTCAATTGCTTCTTTTGCTGCAGCTGCAGAGAAACAGCAGCAGCAGCAGCAGCAGCAGCAGCAGCAGCAGCAACAGCAGCAGCCGCAGATTGATACAAACAGAAGCAAAT
>NW_013571520.1:1815-2128 GCF_000499745.2 Eimeria mitis | reverse complement strand
TATATATATATATATATATATATATATATATATATATATATATATATATATATATATATATATTACATATCTTTCCGTCTCTGATTTCTATGAGTTCTTTCTGCTGCTCTGGCGACTGCAGCAGCTGCTGCTGCTACAAAACTAAATATAAATAAATACAACAAAAACACAAACATAAACACAAATAAAAATATAAATAAATAAATAAATATATATATATATTACCTATCTTTCTGTCTCTGATTTCTATTATTTCTTTCTGCTGCTCTGGCGACTGCAGCAGCTGCTGCTACTACATAATATAAATAAATAC
>NW_013571520.1:1587-1788 GCF_000499745.2 Eimeria mitis | reverse complement strand
CACGAACACAAACATAAACATAAAAATAAATATATATATATATATATATATATATATATATATATATATTACCTATCTTTCTGTCTCTGATTTCTATTATTTCTTTCTGCTGCTCCGGGGACTGCAGCAGCTGCTGCTGCTGTTTTATTTGCGCCAGGATGGGGGGCGCGGGGACTTCAAACAAAACGCCGTCGGGGTCGC
>NW_013571520.1:0-1535 GCF_000499745.2 Eimeria mitis | reverse complement strand
ATATATATATATATATATATATATATATATATATATATATATGTGTGTGTGTGTGTGTGTGTGTGTATGTGTGTGTATGTGTGTGTGTATGTATATATATATATATATATATATATATATATGCGTATATGTATATATAGATGTATATATGTATGTATAAATGCATCTACATCTACATATATATATATATATATATATATATATATATATATATTACATATTATAAAGAGACCACACACAGGCAGAAACACAGAGACAAATATAACTAAACTGAATACAAACAGAAACCCTAAACCCTAAACCCTAAACCCTAAAAACAAAAGAAATGAAAATATAAAAACAACGGCGAGAGACAGAGGAGACAGACAGACACCCCAGCAGATAAAAAAATACAATACAACAAACCTTAACAACCCTAAACCCTAAACCCTAAACCCTAAACCCTAAACCCTAAACCCTAAACCCTAAACCCTACAACGAAAATACAAAAAAAATGCGCAAACAGAGATAAATAAAAAAAGAGAAATAAAAGAGATGTATAGAGAAAGAGAAAAAAAAAATAAAAATAAAAACAGAGAGACAGAGACAGAGACAGAAAAAAGAAAAAAAAACGCAAATAAACAACAGCAACATACAACCAAGAATAAACACAAAGAAATAAATAAAACAAATAAATAAAATAAATAAAATAAATAAAATAAATAAAATAAATAAAATAAATAAAATAAATAAAATAAATAAAATAAATAAAACAAATAAAACAAATAAAACAAATAAATAAAATAAATAAAATAAATAAAATAAATAAAATAAGTAAATAAAATAAATAAAACAAATAAAATAAACAAAATAAACAAATAAAATAAACAAAATAAACAAAATAAATAAAACAAATAAAACAAATAAAACAAATAAAATAAATAAAATAAAACAAATAAAATAAATAAAAATAAATAAAAAAAATAAAATAAATAAATATTTTATCTTACTTTAGTATAGAAAGGCCTATACTCTTGCCGTCAAGCGCCAGCATCCCGGTCGCCTCCTGGGCGTTCTCAAATTCAACGATAGCATATCTGAATATACACCTAAACCCTAAACCCTAAACCCTAAACCCTAAACCCTAGAGTGATGGTCTATGCATTTATTTATGCATGAAGGGAAAGGAGAGGAAAATAGCTATCTAGCGAGGGTTTAGGGTTTAGGGTTTGTTTACAGTTAGGGTTTAGGGTTTATATGAGGGTTTAGGGTTTATATGAGGGTTTAGAATGTACAATAAGAGTTGAGGATATATATATAACAAGGGTTTAGGTTTTTCACTAAGGGTTTAGGGTTTAGGGTTTAGGGTTTAGGGTTTAGGGTTTGAGGGGTATTTATTATTACTTTGGGGTATTGGGGTTTGTTGAGAGTCTAATAGAGTTTACTTTTGCTAAACCACTCAGCAACATTTTAACTTCGTTTTCATCGTACTGCATGCACAAACAAACACAAACAAATTCAGGTGTATATACACCGTACTGCATGCACAAACACAA
>NW_013567647.1:1164-1346 GCF_000499745.2 Eimeria mitis | reverse complement strand
AAAGAGGGAGAGCTGCAGTGTACATACACCCCAAAATAAAATAACAACAAAGGAAACGTCAGCAGCAGCAGGTCCCCTTGATGGTTCCTGCTCTGCTGCAGCTGCTTGCTGCTGCCCATCATATTTCTGCTGCAGCATGAACACCCCTCCCCCCCCCTCCTGCTGCTGCTGCTGCTGCTGCT
>NW_013567647.1:0-751 GCF_000499745.2 Eimeria mitis | reverse complement strand
GCTGCTGCTGCTGCTGTTGCTGCAGAAGCAGCAGGAGGAGGAGGGGGAGTAGCTGCTGCTGCTGCTGCTGGTGCTGCTGCTGCTGCTGCAGTGTTTTAAAGCTGCGTATAAAGGAGACAACTTGTCTCTCCCAGCCCCTTCTTGTCTGCGGAGACTGTCTCCTTCTGTCTATCTCGTAAGTAAACAAAAGAGCATCAGCACGCGCTATGCGGAAATCCATAACAGATGTGGCACCCTCGCTGCTGCTGCTGCTGCTGCTGCTCCTGCTGCTGCTGCTGGTGTTGGTGTTGCTGCTGCTGCTGCTGCTGCTGCTGGTGTTGCTGCTGCTGCTGCTGCTGCTGAGGGTTCTAAGAGAAGAAGGAGAGGAGACAGGGGGAGAGAAACGGAGAGACAAAGGAGAGTAAAAAGAAGTCGGTAGATATGCAGCAGCAAGGTGCAGCAGCGTCACACCCCCCGTGCTGAGGCCTAAGGAGACACAAAAGGAGACACAAAAGGAGACAGCACAACACCCCACACATACACACAAAGACAAAGACAAAGACACGACAAATAACTCAACTCGCTCCGGCTCTCTTCTTTCTCTCTCTGTCTCTTCTCTGTCTCCTCTTTTCTCTCTCTCTCTGTCTCTTATCTGTCTCCTCTCTTCTCTGTCTCCTCTTTTCTCCTCCTCTATATATACTACATAGATAGAGATATGTATATATATATATACATATATATGTATATATATATATATATATATATATATATA
>NW_013567646.1:928-1166 GCF_000499745.2 Eimeria mitis | reverse complement strand
TTTTTTTTTTTTTTTTTTTTTTTTTTTTTTTTTTTTTTTTTTAGGTGTTTCCTTTTCTGGAGGGCCAGTTTGTGTCTCGTTTCTCTTCCGTGGCAGACCTAACAGAGTGTCTCCTCGCTAGCTGCAACATTCCTTTTTATTTGTCTCCTTGGCCCACCATCACCTGCAGAGGGAGACAGGCAGTTGACGGGTTCTTCGCTACAAAACATAAACAGTTTGGGTGTCCAGACACCGGAGC
>NW_013567646.1:235-887 GCF_000499745.2 Eimeria mitis | reverse complement strand
TTTTTTTTTTTTTTTTTTTTTTTTTTTTTTTTTTTTTTTTTTAGATTTTGTTGTGTTTTGGTGGTTTTGGGGTGGTGGGGATGGTGGTTATTTTTATGGTGGTTATCGTGGTGGTTTGGCTGCTGCTGCTGCTGCTGCTGCTGTTGCTGCTGCTGCTGGGGTGATGATGCTGCTGACGGGGTTGCTGCTCATCAAGCTAGGGACTTTGTTGTTGCTGTTGTTGCTGCTGTTGTTTTTTTGCTGCTGCTGCTGCTGCTGGTGTGGCTGGCCTACTGGGCCCTTGGGTTACGCCGTTGCAGCAGCAGCAGCAGCAGCAGCTGCTGCTGCTGCTGCTGCTGCTGCTGCTGCTGCTGCTGGAGTTTATAAGAATTGTGTGTTTATGTTTTTGCTGCAGGTGGTGCCGTTTTCTGCTGCAACTGTTCGGGTGTCTGCGCGCCCCGGCTGCTGCATCAGCCCAGACCTGCAGCAGCAGGATGCAGCGATTCTGTCTTTTCTATGGGCGAAGCACAGGCTGCGGCTTCGAGCAGCAGCAGCAGCAGCAGCAGCAGCAGCTGCTGCTGCTGCTGCTGCTGCTGATGGTACTGCTGCTGATGGTGTTACTGGTGGGGGAGTCAAAGGAACACGCGAAGAGGCATCCAGCTGCAGCTGCACG
>NW_013567646.1:0-135 GCF_000499745.2 Eimeria mitis | reverse complement strand
TGCATCAGCCCAGACCTGCAGCAGCAGGATGCAGCGATTCTGTCTTTTCTATGGGCGAAGCACATTTTTTTGCTGATGGTACTGCTGCTGATGGTGTTACTGGTGGGGGAGTCAAAGGAACACGCGAAGAGGCAT
>NW_013567645.1:814-1166 GCF_000499745.2 Eimeria mitis | reverse complement strand
TGCTGCTGCTGCTGCTGCTGCTGCTGCTGCTGCTGCTGCTGCTGCTCTTGCTGCTGCTGTTGCTGCTGCTGCTGCTAGGGTTGCTAGTTTTCCTGTTGCCGCTGCTGGTGGTGCTGCTCAGTTGTTGCTGCTGCTGCTACTTGCACGCTTTCTACTGCTAGTGATGCTGCACCTTCTGCCGTTGCTGCTGCTGTTGTTGCTATGGCTGCTGCTGCTGTTGCTGCTGCTGCTGCTGTTGCTGCTGCTTCTGCAGGCGAGGCTGTGTCTGTTGTGTTTTCCTTGCCTACGTATGAGGTTAGAGGCTTCAAGGGGAATGAGGAGGTCTGCACTGTGGGGTGCGGCACAACAAAGC
>NW_013567645.1:521-714 GCF_000499745.2 Eimeria mitis | reverse complement strand
TGCCGTTGCTGCTGCTGTTGTTGCTATGGCTGCTGCTGCTGTTGCTGCTGCTGCTGCTGTTGCTGCTGCTGCTGCAGGCGAGGCTGTTTCTGTTGTGTTTTCTTTGCCTACGTATGAGGTTAGAGGCTTAAAGGGGAATGAGGAGGTCTGCACTGTGGGGTGCGGCACAACAGAGTTGCTGCTGCTGCTGCTT
>NW_013567645.1:0-413 GCF_000499745.2 Eimeria mitis | reverse complement strand
TGCTGTTGCTGCGCTGAACCCTCCACAGTCTTTAGACGACAATTTGCATGTGCTGCTGCTGCTGCTGCTGCTGTCGTTGCTGCTGCTGCTTTTGCTGCTGCTGTTGCTGGTGCTGCTGTGCTGCTGCTGCTGCTGCTGCTGCTGCTGCTGCAGGCGGGACGGGGTGCCTCGCAGCAAAGACGGGGCGCAGCTGGAGATCGAAGAGAGCTTCTGGGGGGAGGAGGGGGCTGTGACTGCTGCTGCACCAGCAGCAGCAGCAGCAGCAGCAACAGCAACAGCAGCAGCAACAGCAGCAGGAGACAGCGGAGCTGCTGCTGCTGCTGTTGTTTGGCCCCCGCGGCTGTTTGCTCTCTCATCAATGACAGGGGAGGCGGAGGAGCTACTCACCATGCAGTGAGGTTCTGCTGCTTTTT
>NW_013567644.1:11852-12092 GCF_000499745.2 Eimeria mitis | reverse complement strand
TAAACCGTAAACCCTTAAAATCTAGGGTTTAAAGTGTATAGGCCTCCTAGCAAACCCTCCAAACCCTAAATCACTAAATAGTAATAATAATATAAACTCTAAACCCTAAACCCTCAAACCCTAACCTTTATTGTCGTTGCATGACCGAGACAACAGAAACCCCGCATGTTTAGGGTTTAGGGTTTAGGGTTTAGGGTTTAGGGTTTTTGCTTGCATCAGACGGACCTGCTGGAGTATGAG
>NW_013567644.1:11448-11752 GCF_000499745.2 Eimeria mitis | reverse complement strand
GCTCGTCGACCAGGAACCGCCAGAAGTTTATGTATGCAAACCCTAAACCCTAAACCCTAAACCCTAAACCGTAAACCCTTAAAATCTAGGGTTTAAAGTGTATAGGCCTCCTAGCAAACCCTCCAAACCCTAAACCACTAAATAGTAATAATAATATAAACCCTAAACCCTAAACCCTCAAACCCTAACCTTTATTGTCGTTGCGTGACCGAGGCAACAGAAACCCCGCATGTTTAGGGTTTAGGGTTTAGGGTTTAGGGTTTAGGGTTTTTGCTTGCTTCAGACGGACCTGCTGGAGTATGAA
>NW_013567644.1:10845-10998 GCF_000499745.2 Eimeria mitis | reverse complement strand
GCTGCTGCTGTTGCTGCTGCTGCTGCTGTTGCTGTTGCTGCTGCTGTTGCTGCTGCTGTTGCTGCTGCTGATGCTGTTGCTGATGCTGTTGCTGTTGCTGTTTTTGTTGTTGTTGTTGCTGCAGCTGTTGCTGCGGTTGCTGTTGCTGTTGCC
>NW_013567644.1:9434-9569 GCF_000499745.2 Eimeria mitis | reverse complement strand
GGCGCGACGAGAAGAGCAGCCACGAGAAGGTATTACGAGGGTTTAGGGTTTAGGGTTTAGGGTTTAGGGTCTAGGGTTTAGGGTTTAGGGTTTAGGGTTTGCGAGTGCATTTCCTAGGGTTTAGAGTCTACAGCT
>NW_013567644.1:9263-9334 GCF_000499745.2 Eimeria mitis | reverse complement strand
AAAAGTGGGCGCGACGAGAAGAGCAGCCACGAGAAGGTATTACGAGGGTTTAGGGTTTAGGGTTTAGGGTC
>NW_013567644.1:8461-9207 GCF_000499745.2 Eimeria mitis | reverse complement strand
TAGGGTTTAGGGTTTAGGGTTTAGGGTTTAGGGTTTAGGGTTTAGGGTTTAGGGTTTAGGGTTTAGGTTGTTTTCTCTCTGATCCCTTAACGCTAGACCCTTAACCCTAAACCCTTAACCCTAAACCCTAAACCCTTAACCCTAAACCCTAAACCCTAAACCCTAAACCCTGATTTTTGTTCTCTTTCAGCCCAACAACCCGCGAGAGGTTTGAGAGGTTTGCGGGCGAGGGTTTTGTCTCTCCTGGGGAGCCGCTGCCTCTCGTTGAGTTGAACCAGCCACCAGTAAACCCTAAACCCTAAACCCTAAACCCTAAACCCTTTGTTTAGTAAACCCTAAACCATGAACTCCTTGGCTTCTGTGTGTGGAGTCAAATCAACCACCGCTAAACCCTAAACCCTAAACCCTAGATCTTAGAAAACCCTAAACCCTAGGTGCTTCAACTCGTGGTTCTACGCCATATCCTTAGGGTTTAGGGTTTAGGGTTTAGGGTTTAGGGTTTAGGGTTTGTGGTTTAGTCTCCCCCCACGCCTGACAAGGGTTTCTTCTTTCTGGATGCTTCTTACGCCTTCGCAAACCCTCCTTCTCCCTTGGGTGCCGACATGGGCCAGGTAAACCCTAAACCCTAAACCCTAAACCCTCAACTCCTAAACCCTAAACCCTAAACCCTCAACTCGAAGCCCTAGGCCCCCTGCAAAACCTCCCCTGGGGCTGTTGCTCTAAATCTGGGTTTGAGATCCACGTGC
>NW_013567644.1:8248-8361 GCF_000499745.2 Eimeria mitis | reverse complement strand
GTTTAGGGTTTAGGGTTTAGGGTTTAGGGTTTAGGGTTTAGGTTTTAGGGTTTAGGGTTTAGGGTTTAGGTTGTTCTCTCTCTGATCCCTTAACGCTAAACCCTTAACCCTAA
>NW_013567644.1:6991-8084 GCF_000499745.2 Eimeria mitis | reverse complement strand
GGGGAGCCGCTGCCTCTCGTTGAGTTGAACCAGCCACCAGTAAACCCTAAACCCTAAACCCTAAACCCTAGACCCTAAACCCTTTGTTTAGTAAACCCTAAACCATGAACTCCTTGGCTTCTGTGTGTGGAGTCAAATCAACCACCGCTAAACCCTAAACCCTAAACCCTAAACCCTAGACCTTAGAAAACCCTAAACCCTAGGTGCTTCAACTCGTGGTTCTACGCCATATCCTTAGGGTTTAGGGTTTAGGGTTTAGGGTTTAGGGTTTAGGGTTTGTGGTTTAGTCTCCCCCCACGCCTGACAAGGGTTTCTTCTTTCTGGATGCTTCTTACGCCTTCGCAAACCCTCCTTCTCCCTTGGGTGCCGACATGGGCCAGGTAAACCCTAAACCCTAAACCCTAAACCCTCAACTCCTAAACCCTAAACCCTAAACCCTCAACGCGAAGCCCTAGGCCCCCTGCAAAACCTCTCCTGGGGCTGTTGCTCTAAATCTGGGTTTGAGATACACGTGCTAGGGTTTAGGGTTTAGGGTTTAGGGTTTAGGGTTTAGGGTTTGGGTGTATCTGCAGATCGACGATCCCCTTGATGCCCCCTGGCGGCGTCGTGCTGAAGAAGTTATTCGGTTTGTATTAGGGTTTAGGGTTTAGGGTTTAGGGTTTAGGGTTTGAAGCTTTAGTTTTTTCTAGGGTTTAGGGTTAATGTTGTAGGTTTTAGGTTTTTTTTTTGTTTGTTTGACGACAAGCGCTGCTGCCATTTTCCCGTAACACTATTCCTAGGGTTTAGGGTTTAGGGTTTAGGGTTTAGGGTTTAGGGTTTAGGGTTTGAGGGTTTGCAGACAAACTGTAGCCTTTGGCTGGCCCCCCACAGTGAGGAGGAAAACCACCGGCTTTGTATTGAGGGACTGCTCCTGGGAGCAGCATCGTTTGCTGCTGCCTGTGCAGCAGCAGCAGCAGCAGCAGCAGCAGCAGCAGCAGCAGCAGCAGCAGCAGCAGCTGCTGCAGCAGCAGCAGCAAGTTGGAGATGAAGACTACAGCAGCATTGTCACAGTGCAGGATCTAAGGCATCTCCTACAGATGATTCGTAATTAAAA
>NW_013567644.1:6758-6891 GCF_000499745.2 Eimeria mitis | reverse complement strand
ACTACAGCAGCATTGTCACCGTGCAAGATCTAAGGCATCTCCTACAGATGATTCGTAATTAAAAAAAAAAAAGGGTTTAGGGTTTAGGGTTTAGGGTTTAGGGTTTAGGGTTTAGGGTTTATGTCGTCTACGC
>NW_013567644.1:6206-6658 GCF_000499745.2 Eimeria mitis | reverse complement strand
ACTACAGCAGCATTGTCACCGTGCAAGATCTAAGGCATCTCCTACAGATGATTCGTAATTAAAAAAAAAAGGGTTTAGGGTTTAGGGTTTAGGGTTTAGGGTTTAGGGTTTATGTCGTCTACGTTGCCTGTCGTGTTTTTGTCTCCTTTTGTTTGTCTCTTCTGCTTCCTTCTGTCTCCTTTTTAAAGTCAATGAATCAAGGGTTTAGGGTTTAGTGTTTACCATCTATTTCTTAGGGTTTAGGGTTTAGGGTTTAGGGTTTAGGGTTTAGGGTTTAGGGTTTGTGAGCAGGACACCGTCTGCAAGACCTAGCTGACTTAGAGGCTCTTCCTCTCGTTGATGCTTTCGATATACAACTTGCTGCTGTTCCTGCTGCTCCTGCTGCTGCTGCTGCTGCTGCTGCTGCTGCTGCTCCCCTGCAGCAGCAGCAGCAGCAGCAGCAGCAGCAGCAG
>NW_013567644.1:5697-6106 GCF_000499745.2 Eimeria mitis | reverse complement strand
TTAGGGTTTAGGGTTTGTGAGCAGGACACCGTCTGCAAGACCTAGCTGACTTAGAGGCTCTTCCTCTCGTCGATGCTTTCGATATACAACTTGCTGCTGTTCCTGCTGGTCCTGCTGCTGCTGCTGCTGCTGCTGCTCCCCTGCAGCAGCAGCAGCAGCAGCAGCAGCAGCAGCAGCAGCAGCACAGGCTAGAGTTACTGGGTCGTCGTGAGCTGACGATGGCAGCAGGGGCTCGGGTGTATATACAGCTGGAGAGTGCAGCAGCAGCAGCAGCAGTTCAGAAGCTACCAGCAGCAGCAGCAGCAGCAGCTTTAATATCTTGCTCTCGCATGCATGCAGCACGAGCAGCAGCAGAAGGTGTGTCTGCAGGCAGCAGCATGCTGCTGCTGCTGCTGCAGCAGCAGCAGCA
>NW_013567644.1:5297-5615 GCF_000499745.2 Eimeria mitis | reverse complement strand
GTGAATCAGTACCTCCTGCTGCAGCAGCAGCAGCACTTGCTGCTGCTGCTGCTGCTTCTGCTGCACCCTCGTATTCTGTTGCTGCTGCAGCAAATAGACTTTCTGCTGCTGCCTTCGCTCCTTCTCTCGCATTCCTCACCCACATCGTCAACAGCAGCAAAAGCCACCAGCAGCAGCAGCTGCAGCAGCAGCAGCAGCAGCAGCAGCACCAGCAGCAGCACCAGCAGGAACAGCAGCACCAGCACCAGCAGCAGCAGGAACAGGAACTGCAGCACCAGCAGCAGCAGGAACAGCAGCACCAGCAGCAGCAGCAGCACG
>NW_013567644.1:4672-5197 GCF_000499745.2 Eimeria mitis | reverse complement strand
GCAGCAGCTGCTGCCGCTGCCCCCCATAGAAGAAGAGGAAGCCAGAGACTATATAAAACCTACTGGGTATTGTGAATCAGTACCTCCTGCTGCAGCAGCAGCAGCACTTGCTGCTGCTGCTGCTGCTTCTGCTGCACCCTCTTATGCTGTTGCTGCTGCAGCAAATAGACTTTCTGCTGCTGCCTTCGCTCCTTCTCTCGCATTCCTCACAAACATCGTCAACAGCAGCAAAAGCCAGCAGCAGCAGCAGCAGCAGCAGCAGCAGCAGGAACAGCAGCACCAGCAGCAGCAGCAGCAGGAACAGCAACACCAGCACCAGCAGCAGCAAGAACAGCAACAGCAGCAGCAGCACCAGCAGCAGCAGGAGCAGCAGCAGCACCAGCAGCAGCAGGAGCAGCAGCAGCAGCAGCAGGAGCAGCAGCAGCAGCAGCAGCAAGAAGGAGTCTTATTAGGGTCCCCAAATAGCTGCTGTTTATTTTTTGTTAGAAACGGAGACGTTTATATGTCTTCTATGGACGCCATCAA
>NW_013567644.1:4079-4586 GCF_000499745.2 Eimeria mitis | reverse complement strand
TTTTTTTTTTTTTTTTTTTAATTTTATTCTTTTTGTCTCTTTTTGTCTCTTTTTGTTTCTTTTTGTTTCTTTTTGTTTCTCTTTTTGTTTCTTTTTGTCTCTTTTTTTCTTTTTTTAATTTTTTTGTTTCTTTTTGTCTCTTGTTTTGTCTCCTTTTTGTCTCCTTGTGTTTTTTCTGCTGTCTCCTTTTTGTCTCCTTTATTTGTCTCTCTATTTTTCTCTCTGTCTCTTTCTTTGTTTCTTTCTCTTTATTCTTTGTTTGTTTTTATTTGTCTATTTGTTTTTTCGTTTGCTTTATTTATTTATTTATTTATTTACTTATTTGTTTGTCTATTTATTTATTTATTTATTTATTTGTTGTTTTTGTCTCTTTGTTTTTATTTATTTGTTTTTATTTACTTTTTTGTTTGTTCTTCTTTTGTCTCCTTTTCTATTTATATTACTATCTTATTCTATCTGTCTCCTTTTGCTGCTGCTGCTGCTGTCTCCTGCTGCTGCTGCTGTGTC
>NW_013567644.1:3102-3979 GCF_000499745.2 Eimeria mitis | reverse complement strand
TTTATTTGTTTATTCGTTTGCTTTATTTATTTATTTATTTATTTATCTATTTATTTATTTATTTATTTACTTATATCTTTGTCTATTTATTTATTTATTTGTTTATTTATTTATTTATTTACATATTTGTTGTTTTTGTCTTTTTGTTTTTATTTATTTGTTTTTATTTACTTTTTTGTTTGTTCTTCTTTTGTCTCCTTTTTTATTTATATTACTATCCTATTATATCTGTCTCCTTTTGCTGCTGCTGCTGCTGTCTCTTGCTGCTGCTGCTGTTGCTGCTGCTGCTGCAGGTCGTGCTGATTCCCCCCGTAACCCCCCCAGCAGCAGCAGAAGCAGCAGCAGCAGCAGCTGCAGCAACAGCAGCAACAACTGCTGCTGCTGCTGCTACTGGCTCGGGATCAGCAACGTAACAAGATGCTGCTGCAGGAGCAGCAGCAGCACCAGCAGCAGCAGCAGCACCAAGAACAGCAGCAGCAGCAGCAGCAGAAGGGGAGACAGCAGATGCACTGCAATAGCCAGCAGCAACAGCAGCAGCAACAGCAGCAGCAGCAGCAGCAACAGCAGCAGCAGCAACAGCAGCAGCAGAACGTAACAGCACTTAAACACAAGAAGCCACACAAATCCAAATATAGTAACCTGATTTGTTGCTGCTGCAGTTGCTGCAGCAACAGCAGCAGCAGCAGCAGCTGCCGCTGCTGCTGCTGCTGCTGCTGCTGCTGCTGCTACTTGTAAAAAGAATAAACAGAGGCAGCGTTTGCTGCAGCAGCACAACAAGCTCAGCAGCAGCAGCAGTAGCAACGCTGCTGCTGCTGTGGCTCTTGTTTCTGCTGCTCCTGTACCTACTACTGCTGCAGCAGCAGCTGCAGCAGCAGCT
>NW_013567644.1:2717-3002 GCF_000499745.2 Eimeria mitis | reverse complement strand
CAGCAGCAACAGCAGCAGCAGCAGCAGCAGCAGCAACAGCAGCAGCAGCAGCAGCAGCAACAGCAGCAGAACGTAACAGCATCAAAACACAAGAAGCCACACAAATCCAAATATAGTAACCTGATTCGTTGCTGCTGCAGTTGCTGCAGCAACAGCAGCACAAGCAGCAGCAGCAGCAGCTGCTGCTGCTGCTGCAGCAGCTGCTGCTGCAGCAGCTGCTGCTGCTGTTGCTGCTGCTGCTGCTGCTGCTGCTGCTGCTTGTAAAAAGAATAAACAGGGGCAGCA
>NW_013567644.1:2447-2617 GCF_000499745.2 Eimeria mitis | reverse complement strand
AGCAGCAGAAGGGGAGACAGCAGATGCACTGCAATAGCCAGCAGCAACAGCAGCAGCAACAGCAGCAGCACAACAAGCTCAGCAGCAGCAGCAGTAGCAACGCTGCTGCTGCTGTGGCTCTTGTTTCTACTGCTCCTGTACCTACTACTGCTGCAGCAGCAGCTGCAGCA
>NW_013567643.1:28017-35352 GCF_000499745.2 Eimeria mitis | reverse complement strand
TGCTGCTGCTGCAGACACTACATCTGCAGCAGCAGGAGCAGACAAACCTGCAGATACAACGGAAAACAGACGAAGCAGCAACGCCAGCCAAGCTGCAACAGCAGCAACAGAATCAGAGGAATCCTCATCACCAACAGCAAAAACAGCTGCTGCTGCTGCTGGTGATGCTGCTGCTACTGAAGCTGCTGCAGCAACAGGCGGGAAGTGCGACGCTACGACAGCAGCAAGAACACCAGCAGCAACAGCAGCAGCAGCAGCAGCAGCAAAGGAGGAGATCTATCCATGGGTTGCAACAGCACTGCTGCACGTTGAACAGAAGACAAGCCCCCCGCTCCAGCTGCTGCTGTCAGCAGGACCTGTACAGACACTGCAGCTACCAGGCAGCGAGGCGTGGCTGCAGCAGCAGGAGCACCTAAAGCTCTTTAAGGAAGCAGTGCAGCACCACAAGCAGCAGCAGAAGCAGCCGCAGCAGCAAGAGGAGGAGGAGAAGGGGGTTGGTACGGCCGCTGTATGGGCTGCTGCTGCAGCAGGTGCTGCTGCTGCAGCAGGTGAAGCAGCACCAAATGCATTGCCTTTGTCTGCTTGTTCTGGGGTTTTGCCTGCTGATCTGCTAGCAGCAGCAAAACGGCTGCTGCAGCAGCGGCTGCTGCAGATTCGAGCAGCTATAAGGAGACAGATAGACTGGTATTTCTCCCCCCCAAACTGGACCCAAGACACGTTCCTGCAGGAGCAGGCGCGTGTCGTCTCCGTTGCTGCAGCAACAGATCAGCAGCAGCAGCAGCAGCAGCAGCAGCAGCAGGAGGCAGTGCCCCTTGAGGTTGTCTTGGGCTTCCCCCGGCTGCAGCGGCTGACAGCCGATGTTTCGTTTGTTATTAATTCGATTAGGGGGGGAGGGGGCCTCCGTCATGTTGCGTTGGGGGGCCCCTCAAATACCCTGCTTCTAAGAAAAACAGACAATAACTAGCTAGCTAGCTAGCTTGCTAGCTAGCTAGTTAGCTGGCTAGCAATAGCTAGCAAGGGAGTTTGATTGCTAGCTAGCCAGCTAGCTAGCTAGCTACAGCCAGGGCTCAGATGCCGATCCCGCTGCCAGCGAAAGGGCGGGCAATAGCTAACTTACTCGCAGCTAGCTGGATACCTGTCTATCTATCTAGGTAGCTGGCTGCCTAGCTAGCTAGCTAGTGATGCATGGGGGCATGCTGAGCTGCCGCCTCCGAACGTGCCAGCGGCGTACTCGGAGTTTNGCTAGCTAGTGATGCATGGGGGCATGCTGAGCTGCCGCCTCCGAACGTGCCAGCGGCGTACTCGGAGTTTGCTTCCGCTTAGCTGCTTAAGTGTTTTTAAAGACTGCCTATGTCTGAGTGGTAGGTGATGTGCGGTGTACAGACAGCTGGTGTAGCGTGATGTAGCATGTTATGCCTACGGATAGCACACGAGCTTTCACTTGGCCTTGGTAGGTTGCATGTAGGCAAGTAAAAACGCTGTACAAGTGTATACGGAGGTAGACAATGCAGCAAACGAAGCTTCGTTGAACCTTCCTCGTGCATGCGCGTGGGGCTGGCTTGTATCACCAGCCGCAGCGAGGTGCGCTGCAAGCCCACTTCAGGCTGCCTCCTCCCAGCGCACCCAAGCCCTGAGCTTGACGCCCAGGACGCCTGGAGGACGGTGAGGGGGGACAACTGCTTTTGGCGAGGCCTTACTTCAACTCTTTACCGGCGTTGCGGCTCGTGTCTGTCTTTTATTAAGGCCAGAGAGCAACAGCTATACCTGGTAGCACCGCATTGTGTATTGAGACACGTGCGAGCACGGATTCGAATACTCACACAAGTAGCGTCAAGCATTGCAGGCGAAAAGAAACAAAAATGAAATGGAATAAAAAATCAGACAAAACCCAGTTCCCTTTCTCAAACAATGTCCGCCTCACCAAGTAGGTTCCAGCTCTATTTCGGCATCCAACCGGCGGGGAAGTGCACTCCCGCCAAGCACAATTCAGAAAGAATGCCTACGGCTGGGCTGTCCTAGGCGAAATGATGGGCGCTGGAAAGCAGAGGCCGTGGAGGAGTTCCTCAGTTCCCTAGATTTATACCTCCGCCTGAAAATACCCCGGAAGAATTCTAATTACTTGTGGCCTCCTCCTTATTAGAAGGGGATGCACGGCGGTGGTGGTTACATTTAAGCAAAGGTTCTACCTTTTCGGAGCACATCAGGTCCATGCACGCCTTTCGTGATGCGCTGAATTGCCGCTTTATCCTGGGGTCTGCGGGGGAGCAGGCAACAGTGGAACTGAGAAAGCTTAAGCAACGGAATCCGTCGATAGAGCGCTACACTCACAAATATCAGTCATTGGTGAACCGAAGCCTTGTAGTGGATCCGGATGTGCTCTATAGTTGGTTTGTAGCAGGGCTGTCCTCCGGTGAGAGGCAATCAGTAACCGGTTGGGCTACGGAGAGGGAAGTGAAGGGTGAGAGAGTGGAACTCGCTGACATGATGGAGTGCCTTCGCAGAAATGAAAGAAAAAGTGGCACTTCCACAGCCTTAGCGGAAAGGGAAGAAAACATATATGGGAATTGTCAAGATTTGGCGCCTATAGATATTAGGGCTGTGAACACCAGAGCAGGCAAAAGGCCGGCTAGAAGCAGTAGCCGATAGCAGACAATGAACTCCCAGAAAGCCCAGAAAGCAAGATAATACCGAACGGCGCACTTGCTTCTTTTGCAATAAACAATGTCACTTATTTTGTGCTGGCCGGCTTATGAAAACGGCTAGGGAACAATTGAAACCAAATCCCAAATCTTGTACACGCGGATGAACGTTCAGAAGTTCCTCGGTCTCGCCTCATACAACCGCAATTTCATTATTGGATTCGCTCTCATTTCTAACCCTCTAACTGATACTCTTAAGAAGGGCGAGCAGTTCCTCTGGTGGGAGAATGAGGATGAAGCCGCCCGACGCCTCACTGGGCACCTGACCCGGTACTCGCGTTCCCTGATTTTGATAAGCGCTTTTTCCTCACGACCGAAGCCAGCGACACCATAGTCAGGGTAATGCTATCTCAGCATGCTAACAGCTCGAAAAAACATCGAATACTTGCTTGCTACTCACATCTTTTCACAGAGAGGAAGCAGCAGTATCCTGTACCGGAGGGGCTCTACGCAATCTGGTGGGGCGTAAAGAAGTGTCGAGATTACCTATATGGCAGGCGCTTTAAGCTCCAAACCGATCGTCAATCCCTAACACACCTGACAAAGAGGTTTCAAGACTACGGCAACGAAAGAGTGATGCAGTAGCTCTCCCGGCTCACGCAGTACGATTTCACTCTCAAGTATATCAAGGGTATCAGCAGTGTGGTCGCGGACGCATTCTCCATACGCCCTAGAGGTCAGGCGCACGCAGTGGTCCGCGACTGCACTCGTCTGTGATGACTCCCATTATAACGCTAAATTGCGTTCGTCTTATTCTTTAGATATTCATGCCACTGCTGCCCTAGATAAGCCCACAATGCGCGACGGGTCAATTACTACAGCACCGACGGCGACCCCCCAGCGGCACCAAACGAAGCGACGAGTTCGCCCATTCTACGTTACAGCTTCATTTCGACCGGAAATTTTGTGAAAAGTGCATGATCATGCTTTAGCAGGCCGTGATGGGGTCAATACAATATTTGATAGTGTTTCTACGTCCTTCTGGCGGCCAGGAATGCGCCCCTCAGTCGACGAATATGGCTTCTCTTTTGCCTGCAGCAGAAGCTGCACGACACCCTCAAACCTGGACTCCTGCAAGGCCTTCCAAGTCCCGACATGATCTGGATGAATATCTCAATGGATTTCGTAGCGGGCTTACCACCCGTAAGATGGCACGATAGCATCTATGTTGTGCTGGATCGGCTTAGCAAACACGCTCACCTTATTCCCTGCTCGAGCAGTCACAGCAGAAGTGGCTGAGCTATTCATTAATCATGTGTAGAAGCTCCACGGGTTCCGCAAAAACATCGTTACCGAGATGGATCCGAAGTTCGTTAGCGCGTTCTGGCGCAGCTTCATGCAACGGCTCAGCATTGAGCACGGCGTGACCACCTCCAACAATCCGGAGGCAGATGGTCAGACCGATCGAACTAATCGCACGCTAGTGCAGTATTTGCGAGTTCACACCCAACACAGCTCATCGCAGTGGGTTGATTTTCTTGGTTGTGCAGAATGGGCTTATAATACTACAGTGCACTAGTCAACTCGTTGCTCCCCGGCGTCCCTGGTCTACACAGAAACTCCACGAGCTGACTCGAAGCTGGATTTCGCTGTTGGAAGCCATCCGCAAATGACTGCAGCCTCTGACCTCCGCAGACAGCTCGCAGCAGCGCGGGAATGCATGAGAAAGGCAGAGAAATACTACGAGAAAAGACCTTCAGCAGTTGCTTTCAACCGGGTCGAGTTAGTTTTCGTGGATTTGCACTCCCTCCGTAGCGCGCAAGAGGGCGAGCAGCCCCAAAGGTTTGCAACACGATGGGTTCAGCCGTTTTTCCCCGCTCTTGGGTCAATGCGTCGGCCTACATCATTGAGTTATCCTCAACGTGGAGATGCCATCACACTATTAACATGGATTTCTTAAAACCGTTTCGGGAATTCCCGCGGTTCCCTAGCGCTCTGGTGGGGAAACAGCAGGGATGTCATCGGGATAAGCCACGTATGGAGGATACAGAGATTCTAGAGGCACGGGTTAACACTCTCAGATGCCATAGCGAACACGAATACTTTGCGAAACTGTCAGGCACCGGTGCACGTATGGGTTTTGGAAGATCGCTTACGGGTAGCGACCCACCCAGAACAGCTACGAGCTCTACTTGACCCTACAACACCTACAGGCAGTGTGCGCATGCAAAGTGTGTGAGGACGTGTACAGCGGACGGCCGGTTAGCAACGGATATCTTGTTAGGTGTCGGAAAATTTCCCTATTTTCATACTCAGGTTCCCCTGACAGCTAACTACCTTGCCTCACTATGTTTTCTTTCTCCCTTCTACACAGGTAGTTGGGGCGGGGACACACCAGAGAAGTTGTATGCTCATCTCCTTGCATAACCACCTCTCGGACTTTCGCCGGAACCCCAGTCGCCTGGGACAAGCAGCGGCGGGATGTGAGGATTGGCTCGTACAGCAAAGAGAAAGGAACCCGGAGCCACAAGTGCAAAACAGCAGCCTTACGAGGCCACACCATAGCGGAGGCGCCGGAAGCGGCGTCACCAAGGCTGGCCAAGCACTGAAGTCAGGGTCGGGCCGGCATCGCCGTCACTTGCTACGATGGAGATCGAATGACGGTATTGACTTATGGCAGTTTCTCGATTATTGACTGACCCCAGTGACGCAAAATTTCAATGCCATGAAGGGCGTGTGGTTGGCGCTAAATGCAGCTAATCCTGCGCCAACTTGCAGCCTCTTCCATCCCTTCCTGGCATATGCTGAGGTGTGTTTTCCGCGTTCGTCAGCTCCACTTTCGAGTACCATCGTTCTGCGGTGCTGTCTCCAACGGTTTCTACTGCGGCTCCCCCTAAAGTCCGAGAGGCGGTTCTGCCCTAGCAGATGCGCATACAACTTTTCTGGTGTGTCCCCGCCCCAACTACCACCGCACAACGACGGTACTCGAAAGGGGAGCTGACGAACGCGGAAAAGACACCTCAGCATATAAGTAGCCGGAAATCCCGACGGTACCGATCTTCCTTCCTCCCACGATTCGCAAAAGCGAGACGGACAGGAAACAAAACCCGAGCCCCGCGAGACGCTCACAATGTGTGAATGATCCGTCCGCAGGTTCACCTACGGAAACCGTGTTCCGACTTTTGCATCCTTTAGAGGCGTCTATTTACGCAACTTCCCGGCCAGCGCCAAAGAGGGGTTGGCCAGTCCGATGAATTCACAGGAATCTCCGAGCGGTTGCAGCGTCGGGCGGTGTGGAAAACGTCAAGTCCTCGTGCCCCTTGTGCTCTGGGCTGTTGAGTAAATTAATTTACTTTTATAATATTAATAATATATAATATTAGATACAGCATTAAAAACTGCCGATGTAGGATACTTAACAGGTAGATTAGTAGAATCGCATAACATTAAATCCTAATAAGTGCATTGGTAAGAATGTAAGTAAACTCTAAAAATACCATTCTATCCTCATATGTTAAGTACAGATGGTAAATGATTTAATTATTTAATCTTATTCCTATTAGCGTAATCATTCTACCGATCCTCCTTGAAACACGGATCAAGGAGCCTAACATATGTGCAAATATGCGGGTGGCAACCCTGTATGCACAGTGAGAGTGAGACTAGGAAGAGGTTTGCTTTTTGCATTTCTCGCACCTACGACCGACTACGTACTCTGTCAGAGGTTTGGGTAGTAGCATGTCCTTGCTTGCAGCCCTTAAGAGGTCCCGATCCTGCAGTTTCACTCTGACGGTTCGGTTATTTCTTGCTTACACTTTACTTTCCACGTGCTCTACGTCCTCACTGACTGCTCTAGCGACCCAGGGTGTTCCAACTGTGGCGAGCCACCGGCTGGGGTGGGTGAGCGCATCATGACTCCCCGCAACTGATGCGTATGCGGCAACTGGTACGCTGAATGCCCTCATGTATCGAAACGGCTCTATATTGAAGACACATGCGGTCACTTTTAACTACTTCATTATCGTATTATCATTCGGAGCGGCAACTGCCAGGTGAACAGTAGCAGCACCCGCAGCAGCAGCAGCACCCGGAGCTGCTGTTCTAGCAGCAGCAGCAACAGGAACAGCAGCTTAGTCACCGCAAAACACATCCAGCAGCAGAGGAGCACGCGCGATGCCCTTGTACCCGTACAGCAGCAGTGGTTGGGTGGCGTGAGGGAAGGGGTTTAGGGGACGGCAAGCAGCATCAGCAAAGGGAGCGGCAGCACGAGCAGCAGGAGACATGGCGCAGCCCTACGGAATTCAGCGTGGTTATCGGCCCACGGGCGTGTGCGCTTCTCGCCGACGGAGGGGCAGATGTAGCATGAGTTAGCGCAGGGGCCTTCACTTGGCCTTGGAACGTTGCGTGTTTGCGCGTGTAAACCTCCTATAAGTACATTCAGAACTAAAGAGTGCAGCAGAAAGCTGTGCTGATGCTTCCTTGTGTGCAACCGTGAGGCTGGCTTGTATTACAGGCTGCATCGAGGTGCTCTGCAACCCCACTTCAGGCTGCCTCCTATCCGCAACACCCAAGACCTGAGCTCAACGACCAGAAGGCATGGGAAGAGAGGAAGGAAGTCAGCTGCTTTGGGGAAACACTTGTTTTAAGTCTCTACCTATATTGCAGTTCTGTGCTTGATTAAGGCCAGAGAGTGTTA
>NW_013567643.1:27721-27917 GCF_000499745.2 Eimeria mitis | reverse complement strand
ATATATATATATATATATATATATATATATGTGTGTGTGTGTGTGTGTGTACAAATATATAAATATATTTTTCTATATATATGTAGATATATATTGAAAGCAATAGTAGTAAACCACCTTTCTTCCTATTAGGCCAGGCGCGTCGGGCCAAGTGCTTAGGGTTGAGGGTTAATGGTTTAGGGATAAGGGATATTGT
>NW_013567643.1:26945-27621 GCF_000499745.2 Eimeria mitis | reverse complement strand
ATATATATATATATATATATATATATATATATATATATATATATATATGCATATTTACTGAAACCAAAAGTAGTAAACCACCTTTCTTCCTATTAGGCCAGGCGTGTCGGGCTAAGTGCTTAAGCTTGAGGGTTAATGGTTTAGGGATAAGGGATAATGGCTCTAAAGTTTTGGGGTGTAATCTTTAGGGTTTAGAGTTCAGGGTAATAAACGCTATTAGTTTAGTGATTAGGGTTTACGGTTTACTGCGTAGGGTTTACGGTTACTAGCGCTAAGGGTTTAAGGCTTAGACTTCAGAGCTACTAGTTTAGCGTTATAAAAGTTAAGGGTTTACAGTATACTGTTTACTGTTTAGGGTTTAGAGCATAGGGTTTAGGGTTTAGGGTTTAGGGTTTAGTGGGTACTGGGGCCCATACAGCTGCCCCACAGGGGGCCCCCCGAATGTTGTTTCTTCTTCTATGTTATAATGAAAAAATAAATTATAATTTATTTATTCCACTAAAATATTTTAGATTTTTTGATTATTCTCCATGAAGTTCAGTTTCTACCCCTAACAAATTAGGGTTTATGTTTTAGGGTTTAGGGTTTAGGGCCTACCTAGGGTTTGGCAGGTTGGATAATCCTCTTTGGTTATTTTTTTTTAAGAAGTAAAAGTTTTTTGCATAAAGAAAAAAGA
>NW_013567643.1:7351-26845 GCF_000499745.2 Eimeria mitis | reverse complement strand
CCCTAACAAATTAGGGTTTATGTTTTAGGGTTTAGGGTTTAGGGCCTACCTAGGGTTTGGCAGGTTGGATGATCCTCTTTGGTTATTTTTTTTCTTTTTTAAGAAGTAAAAGTTTTTTGCATAAACAAAAAAGCGCTCAAAACTCATCATCCAAGAATTAGGGTTTAGGGTTTAGGGTTTAGGGTTTAGGGTTTAGGAGGATGGGTTGCAGCCGTCGTTCCAAGTGGAAGAAAACTCATCACTCTGCTGCTGAGCAGCTCCTAGATGATAAACCCTTGATAGAAAGGGCCCAAGAACTAGAGAAACAAAATAAACTCTTTGTCCTTGATACACAAGGTACATACACTCTAAACCCTAAACCCTAAACCCTAAACCCTAGACAATTAACAACTCGGGTGCAAGCGGAGAAAGCCAAAAGGGAGGGATTGCGGCCTATACAACTATACTTGTGGTGCTGCGTGAGCTGTTGCTGCTGCTGTCTCTGCTGCTGCTGGTGCCGGCGCTTCTGCTGCTGTTGCTGCTGCTGCTGCTTGTGCTGCTGCTGCTGCTGCTGCTGCTGCTGCTCTTCAGGCAGCGATGACACGACGCATATGTCTCGGGGCGCACGGCGCCTGCTGCAGCGTCGTCAGCTAGTAGTGGAGGGGGACAGCAGCAGCAGCAGCAGCAGCAGCAGCAAGAAGGTGCTGCTGGAGGTTGCTACACAGGCCCATAAGCAGCAACTGCTGCGCGTCATCAAGGGGAAGAAGCAGANTGCTGCTGGAGGTTGCTACACAGGCCCATAAGCAGCAACTGCTGCGCGTCATCAAGGGGAAGAAGCAGAGAGAAGAGACAGAGGCAAGGAGAAAGGTAACTACAAAACCTAAACCCTAAACCCTAAACCCTGATCTCCGTCGGAGGCCCTCATTTCTTTGATTTCCCCCTGTGTCTCCCTTGCTCCTTGTTGAGTGCTGCAGCAGCAAATGAGGGTTTAGGGTTTAGGGTTTAGGGGTTCTGTGGTGTTGTGAACGCAGGCAAAAGCAGCAGAAGCAGAGACAGTCGACCTCTGGGGAGACGAAACCCCCAAACCAGCAGGCAACAGTCAGCATCCACTCCCTCGAGGGCTTAGGGTCTAGGGTTTAGGGTTTGGTGCTTAGGGTTTAGGGTTTAGGGTTTAGGGTCTTCACCTGCTATTGGGGCCGCTCAATAGCCAGCTTTGCCTGCGCGTATGTCTTCAGAAAAGAGACGGGGACCTGCAGCAGCAGCAGCAGCAACATCAGCAGCAGCAGCAGCAGCAGCAGCAGGATCCAGCAGCAAACGGCGTCGCTGCAAGTTGGAGACACTGCGGCAGCTGGTGCCTGCTGTGCTGCTGCCAGATGAGGGGACATCATATAACCCTTCAACAGAGAAGCAGCAGCAGCAGCTTGTTGCTGCTGCTGCTGCAGTGCTGCAGCAGCAGCAGGGCCGATCTGCACATGCAGCTGTGCGGGCACATGTACTAGACAAGGAGCAGCAGCTGCAGCAGCAGCAGCAACTTCTGCTGCAGCAGAAAGACCCAATACTGCAGCTAAAACACAAGCAACCGGTTGCTGCTGCGCTGCTGCAGCAGCTCAATCCAGAGACCGTAAAGGGTCTATCAGAAGGAGACAAACAAAGAGTCAGCTGTCTCTTCATCTGTCTCCTTCTCTGTCTCTCTTCTGTCTCTTCTGCTGTCTCCTCAGCTGTCTCTGTAGCCATCTAATCATCTGCGTCCTTTATATGCCTCATGTTCTCTCTTCTCTGTCTCCGCTGCTGTCTCCTTTATCTGTCTCCTTCTGTCTCCTCTGTTGCCTGCGTTTTTTCCTTTTCTGTCTCCTTTGTCTGTCTCCCTTTTTCTTTTTTTCCTTTTTACTATTGATTTCATCGTGGGGTTATATATTTACACAATTTGAAAGCTGGTCTTGTTGCTGCTGTCGTTGCTGCTGCTGCTGTTGCTGCTGCTGCTGCTGTTGCTGCTGCTGCTGCTGTTGCTGCTGCTGCGCAGATGCTGCTGGAGTTGGCTACGACTGGAAAGGTCTCCATCGAAAACGGGGCAGCAGCAGCAGCAGCAGCAGCAGCAGAAGAGGAGACGGGAGACAACGACTCTGCCGCCGCAAAACTCTCTAAGCGTGAGCTACTGCTGTCTTAAGGGTTTAGGGTTTAGCTGCGAGGGATTAGGATGCGGGCGATTGAGGGTTTTGGGGGTTGCGAATTAGGGTTTAGGGTTTAGGGTTTAGGGTTTGGTGCCTTCAGTGCCGAAGAAGAAGACGCGCACAGACAGAAACCGCCAGCGGAGACACCAGCAGCAGCTGCGCCGGGTATCTCTAAACCCTAAACCCTAGTTGTTAAACCCTAAAACCTAAACCCTAAACCCTAAACCCGAGCTGCTAAACCCCAAACCCTAAACCCTAGGTAAAGTCCCTAAGGCGCTGGTTCGAGTTATGCATCGTTGCTGCGTGCGCTGCTGCTGCTCAGGCTGCAGCAAAGCAGCAGCAGAAGGAGATAAGGAAAGCTATAGATAAGCTGCCGCAGCTGCTGGAGGAGCTGCAGGAGCAGCAGCAGCAACAAGCAGCAGCAAACGAAAAACGGTGAGGTCATCCAAGCTACTGTCTCCTTTTTGTGTCCCCTTCCTCTATAGTATACACAAAAGGGAGACAACAGCGTAAACCCTAAACCCTAAACCCTAAACCCTAAACCCTGACGCCTAAACCCGCTGCTGTTAGACCTCCTGTTATCTGTTCACCCGACAACAGACGCAGCAGCCCCAAACCCTAAACCCTAGAAACACAAACCCTAATGCCTTGAGACACAAACCCTAAACCCTAGATACACATCCTGCTGTCTCCTCGTTGTGTCCCCTCAGCAAGGCGGGAGAAGAAGCAAAGGAGGCAGCAGCAAGAAAGGGAGTTGTGGCGTTCAAGATAGGGAGAGTCAGCAAACCCTAAACCCTAAACCCTAAACCCTTACCCTAAACCCTACGGACAAACCCTAGACCCCCTCAACACTCCTCCGTCTCCCTCTATTATTCGTTTGTACTTCTTTTTTTTTCGTTCTGTTTATTTATTTATTTATTTATTTATTTTGTTTTGTTTGTGTGCATAGAAACGATTTGTTGGGGGCCCCGTGGAGGCGGCACTGCCTGGCGATGTCACCGGCAGTCTCAGAACCACTAAAGTCAGCTGCTGCTGCTGCTGCTGCTGTTGCTGCTGCTGCTGCTGTTTCTGCTGCTGCTGATGTAGCTGCTTCTGCTGCTGTGTGCTTATGGGTTGATGCTTGTTTCTTCTCTGTGCTTAACGAGCAGTGCCTTTGTTGCTGCTGCTGCTGTTGTTGCTGCTGCTGCTGCAGGTGCAAGGTGCAGCAGCAGCAGCAGCAGACCGTTTGGCTTCGTTGCATCGCCGCGGGATGCTGGAGCTGCCTGCTGCAGCAACAGCAGCACATGCAAGTAGGATAAAGAGACTTATCTATAGGTCAGAATCAAGAAAAAAGGTAATAAAAAGAAATACAACGCCAATGCACGAAATATAAACGCAACAGACAGAGACACGTGTCGTTGCGGTGTACAGACACATTGCCCCTTGCTGTGCTGCTGCTGACAGACCAGCAGCAGCAGCAGCAGCAGGATGTTCTTAGCCGCAGCCGCAGCATTCTCGGCACAGATGGCGCAACAGCCCTGTTGCTGCAGCAGCAGCAGCACTGCCGCTGCAGCAGTAGCAGCACTGCCGCTGCAGCAGCAGCAGCAGCTGGCGTCGAGACAGTATTTTGTGGGGTGACGAATTTTGTATTGTTGGCATTAGATAGCAAGGAGTCAGACAGCTGGAAAAGGAGACAGAGATACACAATGAGGAGACAGGGAGACAGAAAGACACACGGAGACACACGGACAGAGACAGAGAGACACAGACAGAGACTGACAGACACACACAGAGACAGAGAGACAGGCAGAGATATATATAGGAGACAGGTAGAGGTACAAGACAGACTAGGAACTAGAGGAGACGATACCGATTGAACGCCAAACAAACAAAAGACAAAACAAAGACAGGCAGAAGCTTCTATACACTGATGAAGACGTCAGACAAGAAGAAAGAGACAGACAGGAGACAGAAGAGAAATATAGAGAAGACAGAGAAGAGAAAGAAGGAGACACATACTGTTAGTGGAGAGATACAGAGACATACGGCAAAGGAGACAGACAATATAAAGAGAGAGATAGAGAGAATGAGTCAGAAAAGATACGAGATACCGAGAGACAAAGGACAAAGGAGACAGAGGAGACACCCGAGGGGACAACCCCACAAAGAAAGCCTACAGTGGAGACAGGGGAGGAGATGGAGAGACAAAGACAAACAAAGAGGAAGCAAAGGAGACAGACATAGACGGACAGACAAACGGAGACAGGCAGACACAGACAGACAAATATGGACAGACAGAGACAGACAGGAGAAGACAGACGAGTAAAAACAAACACAAAGAAACAGAAAGACAGAGAAAGAGATACGAAGGCAAACATACAGCCAAGAAGTCCAAGGCAGAGAGACAGAGACACAGAGACAGAGAGACAGATAGAAACAGACGGGGATAGAGATACACAGAGAGAGACAGACAGAAAGAGATGGATACAGACAGAGATATAGAGAAGCACACGGCCAAGAGGAGACAGACACGCAGCAACAGACAGGCACACACAGGCAGAGACAGGCGCACAGAGACAAACAGAGGCAGGCATAGAGAAACGAACAGAAGGAGACAGACGGGAGGAGACGGGAAAAAAGAGACAGACAAGCAAAGAGACAAAGACAGAGGCACGCACGCACAGACAAACGAAAGGAGACAGAAGGCGATACACAGCGAGAGACAGACACACACAGGCAGTCTCTCTATGTACAGCAACACCGCAACAGCAGCAGCACCAGAAACATGTGCAGCAAGCATCCATACAGCAGCAGCAGCAGCAGCAGCAGCTAGAGCCGCATGCAGACTGCGTCTCTGGCTGTGCCTGTTGCTGGGTCCTCATCGAGGCAGCAGCAGTACCCGCCGCCGCCACAGCAGCAGCAGCAGAGGCAGCACAGGGGTCCCGCACTCTTATTAGGTTTGAGTTGAGTTTATTTATATAATAATAAGAAAATAAACTGCAATAAAACATTTCCTTTGTCTGCGGCAGCAGCCAGAGCACACAGCTGACCAGTGGCCCCGCTGCAGCAGCAGCAGCAACAGTTGCTGCTGCTGCTGCTCGCGTTGCTCCTCCTGCTGCTGCAGTTGCTGCAGTCGCTGCGCTCTGGCTTGCAGCCTTTTTGTTTTTATTATACCTTCATTTGTATTAATGTTTAGTTCCTCACTATAAAACAAACCAGGGGCCCCCCCTTACACTGCTCTGCTGCGGCCTCTCTTCGGGGCCCCTCTACTGCAGCACGGGGGCCCCCTGTCTGCGGTGATGCCCACCCCCGAACACCCCACTCAGGCAGCAGCAGCAGCTGCTGCTGCTGCTGCTTCTGCAGTAGGGGAGCTCCCACAATCCTCTGCGGCATCAAGAGACGCGGGAGGGCCCCTCTCCGCTCCCAACTCCGACCCTCCACACAGAGGGGGGCCCCCAGGGGGCCCCCGGGGCCCCCCGCCCGTGCTCGGGCCTTCTGTGGGGACCCCCTGTGGGCTTCCCAGCGGGCCTCCTACTGGCTCTCAGGCCGGCTCCCTTGGTAGGCGCCAGGGGGCCCCGGGGGGAGGGGCTCCCCAGGTCCCCCCCATACCTCCTGGGGCCCCTCGGGGGGGCCCCCACGCTGGTGGGGCCCCTAGGATCACCCCCCGAGCGGGAGGAGCCCATAGGGGGCACCCCTCTGTTGGTGGAGCCTCTGGGGGCCCCCCGTGGTCGCCTGGCGATAACAGGGTTTGTGAAGATGGTGGGGTTTATGCGGGGCCCCCCGGGTCTTTGTTTGGTTGGGGGCCCCCATGCTTATCTGAAGAGTATTTGTTGGGTTTGTTTGGTGGGGATTTATGTTGCAAGCTATGGTTTACTGTGCCCCGACAGCATACTGTTTCTCTTCTATCTTTATTATCATATTTACTGTTGTTGGCTCTAACAGAGCAAAGAGAAGAATTAAATAAACATATTCCTCAAGATATTATTAATTTATTAGCTGCACATACACCCCAAACTTGTTGTATAGCAAACCACAAACTCTTCTGGCCATTTCCTCCAGCCATCCTCAAAGCAAACCCAAACATCACCGTAAACCACAAACCCTAAACCCTAAACCCTAAACCCTAGACAGCAAACCCTAAACCCTAAAGACTAAACAATGAGCACCAAAGGGCTTCTGAACACACCCCGAGGGTGTATAGATACAAAGACAGGGCAGGCCCCCAAGGGGCACCCGTGGGGCCTTGAGGGTTATTAAGTGACCCTGGTGTTGTGTCTTTGTCCCTCTGTGTTTGTGTCTCCTTTTCCGCGTCTTTGTGTCTCCTTATTCGTCTGTAATCTGTTTCTCCTTATTTCTCTCTCTATTTCTCGTTGTCTCTGTCTCTGTTTCTTTCTCCGTCTGTCTCTGCATCTCCTTGTTTCTCTGTCTGTGTGCTTCCTCCTCTTGCTTTTCAAGTGTATCAGTGTCTCCTTATCTCTGCGTCCCCTTGTCTCTGTGTCTCCTTGTCTCTGTGCCTCCCCGTCTCGTTGTCTCCTTGTCTTTGTCTCGCTGTCTCTTCGTCTCTGTGTCTTTGCGTCCCTGTGTCTGTGTGTCTCCCTATCTCTCTATGGGGCGTATATGTGTGTTTATATGTATTGCCGTTGTCTCTATGTCTTCTTTTACGTGTAGTATATTTGGGGTGTATATGCGTCTCCGTATCCCTCTGAATAGGGTGTATAAGCGTTTCACTACCTCTTTACTTGGGGTGTATAAGTGCCTCGTGTGGTGTGTGTCTCCTTATATCTGTATATATGGTGCGTGTGTGTCTCGCCTTACCTCTTTATTTGGAGTGTATAAGTCTCTCGTTATATGCGTATCTATGGTGTGTCGGTATCCGCGCATATATATATATATATATATATATATATATATATATATATATATATATATATATATATATATATATATATATATATATATATAGGGTGCGTATGTCTCTCCTTCTGTTTGTATATGTGGGGTGTATGCTCAGTTGATGGCTGCAGCGCAGTGTATGGGGGACATGGTGGTGCAGCGTTCGGCCCAGCTTCACTGGGGTGTAAATATGTCTCCTTTTACAAAGGCAGAAAGCAGCAATTGTGCTGGGCCCTGCTTCTCTCGTCTCTGTCCCCTTTGTATTGATTCTCTTCTTTGTGGGGCGCAAAGCCAACTCCTTAAACAAACCCTTAGAAGACTTATTCACGTATATATATACATGGAAACCCTAAACCCTAAACCCTAGACCCTAATACACAACCCCCTCCTGTATGAATACCTGAAGGTCCAATCACTAGGGTGTAGGGCGGCTTGTGGGATCTCTAGAGTGTGGCGTAGGGCTTAAGGTTAAGGGTTTAGGGTTTAGGGTTTAGGGTTTGTGGGGTGTGCAGGAGAGGAGACAGAAGGGTTTACGTGTGAAGCCCCCCGTTTGCTGGGGTTATCACTGCACCGGTGCCCTCATGGCCGCGGATATTGGTTGCGATGATATCAACAGTGAAGGGTGGGGCAGTGGGGGCCCCTCGCGTCGCACAAGCTCGAGTATGCACTGCTGCTGCTGTTGCTGCTGCTATTGCTGTTTCTGCTGCTGATGCTGCTGTTGCTGCTGCTGCGATAGTGGGTGGCTGTTGTACTGGCTCGGATTTTCATGTATATCTCTTTATCTTCCCCTGTGTCCTGTCTCCGCGTCTCTCCTGCGGTCCCCTCTCGCTGCTTATGGCTCCTTGTGTCTCCGCCTGTTTCCTGCTGTTTCCATCTGCCTTCTTCAGTCTCCCTGTGTCTCTTACTGTCTCCTTTTGTCTCCCACTGTCTCCATATCTCTTCGCCTGTCTTCTGTCTTCTGTTTCCCCCCGCCCTCTCCCTTCGCTTTCTGTCTCCTCTTGTCTCCTTCCTCCTGAAATCTTACCCTGTCACCTGTCTCCTGTTGTCTCCTTCTGTCTCCTTATGTCCCCTTCTCTCTCCCTCCGACTCTTTGTCTCTTTCAGCGAGGCCCAAGAGGCGGGAGTCGCTCAATCTAGGGGCCGCCAAAGAGGGCATTAGTAACAAGGCGTCAAGGGAGGGGGCCCCCGAGGGGGGAAGGACCCAAGATGTTCTGCCTTCAGGGGCCCCCGCCCAAGGGGCTGCTGGTGTAGATGGGCCCCTGGGGCCCCTGGATGCTGCAGCAGAAGAGGTGACAGCAGACGCAAGAAAAGAGACAGTGAAGGAGGGGGGCGCTGAAAGTGAGAAAGATGAATCGGGGGTGCACGGGGGAGGTTATACACTCCGATGTGACTCCACACGAAAGAGAAGATCACCAACTGTGAGGGCTCTCTCCACCTGTCTCTCGTTGCTGCTGCTGCGGCTGCGGCTAGTTCTGCTGTTGCTGCTGCTGATGATGATGCTGCTGCTGCTGGTGGCTCTGGTGGTGGTGTCGATACAGTTGCCGCTACTGTTGCTGCTGTCGCTACTGCTGCTGTTGCTACTGCTGCCGCTGCTGCTGGCATTTAGACAGGCTAAGCAGCAACGCCTTGGGGTCCCTGAGGTGTCTCCTTTTTTCTAGTCAGTTTGCTGTCTATATGGATGTAGTAGGAGCTGAGTCTCTCTATTTCCTGTGCTTCATGTTCGCTGCATCCTCGCTGCTGTTGCTGTTGCTGCTTCTGCTGTTGCTGGTGCTGCCGCTGCTGCTGATGCTGCTGCTGTAAATGTTTTTTTTTGTACAGGATACGGCGTCAGTTGCTGCTGTCTCTTCGGGGCGCCCCACGGTGGTTCGATACGGGCGGCAGACTGCAGCAACAGCAGCAGCAGCAGCAGCAGGAAGAAGAAGTGGCCCCCTGCCGCGTGGGTCCCTACCTCACGAGAGCAAAGAAGCAGGAGCAGCAGGTGCAGCAAGCAGCAGCAGCAAAAGCTTCGCCCATTTGGGGTGGGGGCGGCCGTTTGATTGGCATGAGGTGTTTGCTGCTGCAGGGGTGGACCTCTGTGATGACCAATGGTCTTTGCTGCAGTGGGGACAGCGCAGCAGCAGCAGCAGCAGCAAACCGCAGTCGCTGCAGCAACTGCTGCAGCAAAGAACACGCTGCTGCTGCGATGAACTCCAGAAGGAGAAAAGGAAACAAACACAAATCAAAATCCAACGCATGCAGCAGATGCTGCAGCAACTGCAAAACGAAGTCACGCAAGAGCAGCAGCAGCAGCAACAGCAGCAGCAGCAGCAAGAACAGCAGAAGCAGCAACAACAGCAGAAGCAGCAACAACAGCAGCAGCAGCATACAGAAGCTGCTGCACACTCTGCTGCTGCTGCTGGAGAGGAAGTGGGGGCCCTAAGGGCCCCGCAGTCGGATGCGGGTCCAACTGTCTCCTCAGGTGTCTCTGAGCCTGTCGTCGTTACAGGCGACAGGGGCTCTGGGGGCCTCCAAGGCGCTGGGGATAGTCCTGGGGACCTCCGGGGGTCCCCTAGAGGAGACGAATGTCAGGGCCATCTGGCTTCAGTAGCTGCTGGAGCAGCGGTGAATACGGCATGCAAGAAGGAGGAGGCAGACGGTGCTGCTGCTTCTGCTGCTGCTTCTGCTGGTGCGGCGCCTTTGAAACGGAGGAAGTCCGCTGTTTCTGCTGCTGCTGCAGCCGCTGCTGCTGCTGCAGCCACTGCTGCTGATGCTGCTGCTGATGCTGCTACTCCGGGGGGGCCCCCAGGGGCGCTGCTGCCTGGGCTCAGGCGTCGGGTAGGGCCCCCAAGTTGGGTCTCAAGTAGAGCCGCCTTGCTGGAAGATCCCTTGGGGGCCCCGTTTCCTTATGGAGGTAGGGGCCTTCGTCGCAGCCGCCGGCGCTGCGGCAGTAACAGCAGCAGCAGCAGCTCAGATGCCCCGGGCCCTGATACGCAGTGTCTCCGCGTTGTGCGTGCAGCCAACCCAAGGAAACTGAGAACATCTTCGGTTTGCTGCAGCTTAGATAGGCCTTGGTATGATTGCGTTGAGCAGCATCTCGCTATTATCTCCCCCCAAAGAACACACAAGAAACTGGGGGCCCCTGGAGGGGGTGGGGGGCTGGGGGCTCCTGCGGGGCCCGTACAGGCGATCCCAAGGGGCCCCCCACTGGGCCCTACAAGAAACGCCACAGGGGCAGCAACAGCGGCAGCGCTTATGCATGCAGGGGAACACAAGAATGCTCTGCCACACCAGCAGCAGCAGCAGCAGCTGCTGCTGCTGCAGCAACAGCAGCAGGAGCATCAGCTAACGCAGAGGCTCCGACACAGCAGAAACCCCAACTCTCTGGGGGGTGACCCCCTTCCCGATGCCCACTTGGGGGGGCCCCCCACAGGGATCAGAAAAGATACCAGAGCTGCAGCAGCAGAGACGGCAAGTCAGCCTTTGCTGGAAGGGGGCCCCTGCCGCCCCCGTTTGGGGGCCCCGCGGGAGGCCTCTAGTACCCTTGAGGGGGCCCCCAAGGGCGCTACGAGCAAACCAAGGGGGGCCCCCAAGGAGGTCCCTACTCGATATACGGGGGACGCCAAGGAAGCCCCTAGTATATCTAAGGGGGCCCCCAAAGGAGTCTCTAGCAACGGTAAGGGGACCCCCAATGTGCCTTCGTTGTGGTTACGAAAGGCGCGTCAGGCTCAGCAGCAAGATGAGCCTGTAGCTGTTGCTGAGTTTCAGCGTATGTGGCCTATCTTCGTTCGTCTCCCACCCCGATCCCGATCCCTGGGGGACGCACAGCAAGCAGCAAATAAAGGGGCCTCCAATGGTGGGTACCCCAAGGACTGGGGGCCCCGTGAGGCCCCTCACGGTGGAAAGAGCACAGAGGAGGGCCTGGGGGCCACTCGCGGCAGCCTGGACTTGGTGTTGCCGGTAGCCTCCGGAGCCCCTGTAGTTGATGGTGTCGGTGGGGGTGGTGGCGTTGGTGGGGTTGGTGATGAAGGTGGTGGTGGTGGTGGAGAAGGTAGTGCTAGTACGGTTGGTGGGGTTGGTGGCGCTAGCGGGGTTGGTGTTAATGGGCTGAATTGTGTTAATTGTGTTAAGAGTGGGATTCGTGCTGATAATGGGGTTGGTGTTGATGGTGTTGATGGTGGGGTTGGTGGTGATGGTCGTGTGTTACTACTGGGTTTTTTTGTGGAGGCGTTTCACATGCCGCTACCGAAGCAAACAGACTTAGAGCAAATCATTCGCACTGTAGCAGAATTAGCTGCAGGCCGCGTTACAGCAGAGGGGATACAGAAACAGCAGAAGCAACAACAGCAGCAGCAGCAGCAACAGATGGAGCAGCAGCAGGTGAAAGGGGGGGCACCGATACCCAGGATCGAAGCACGGGGGACTCCACGAAGAGGGAGCTGCATCAGGAGAGAGAAGACAAGTCAGCAAAACCGAGGAGAAAAACAAGAAGCAGCACCTTCAGCAGCAGAAGCACCAGGAGCAGCGGGTGTGCTAGAACCAGCAACGGCAGCAGCAAGAGGAAGACGAGAAGCAGAGCTGGGAAGCGCCAGTTGCAGCAGGCGGGCTCGGGGGGCGCCCGGAGACAGCACAGAGGAGACAGGAAGGAAGGCTGGGGGTGACCATGTTTCTCCTGTTGTCAGGGGCCCCTCTCACTTGCTGTGTGGCACCACGGGTCCCCCTTCATCAACCATCGTCGGCACGACACAGACGGGGAGCCGCCCAGAGGTATGTTGTAGGGTCAGGCGTGGGCAGGGGGCCCCTGGGGACGTAGGGGCCCCTTTGTCCCCTAGTGTATGCGAAGGGGCCCCTGGATCCAGAAAGAAGGTCTCAGGGGGCCCCCAGGACTTATCGTTTTCAGCCGAAGCAACTGCAGCACGAGATGCCGCTGAGGCGCAGGACGAGACAAATGCTAAAGGGGGCCCCCATCCTTCATCTCAAGGGGGGCCCCCTGCAGAGGACGGAAGCGCCCAGCTTGATATAGGGGCCCCCAAAGAAGAACCAGAACCATCTGCTGCTGCTGCTGCATATGCTGCCGGGGTCGCTGCAGTGAATGTTGCTGCTAGTGGTGATGGTTCTGCTGCAACCGTGCACGCTGCAGGACCCCTACCCGCTGCAGAAGCACCACCTGCTGCTGCAGATTCTGCTGCAACAGCAGCTGCTGCAGCAGCTGCTGCTGCTCGAAAGAGATTGCAGCGCCTGCAGCTGCGTCGGCTTTGGGCGCGAAACGGCCCTCGTGTGCGGAGACAGGGGGCCCTCAAGAGGCGGTTTGGGGCCCCGGTTGCCTGCATGCACAACCCGTGCTGCAGCTTTGCGGCACCCCAGCACTCCCCTGTACCCAGGGGAGCCCTGGGTCCCCTATTGCAGCCGCCGAAGGGGAAACAAGCGGAGACACCAAGTCAGGATGCTCTGCTGCAGCAGCAGCTGCGGGAGACGCAACAAAAGCTACAGAGACTGCAAAGGATTCTCCGGTGGCGCCGTGAGAAGCAACAAAGGCTGCTGCAGCGGCAGCAGCAACGGCAACAGCAACAGGAGGCGTTTAACTGCTTTAAGGAGACACTTAAGCTGGAGGAGATATTCTGTCACAACGGATATCAACTAAGAAGGCGAAAAGCTAATCCACCCTCCGCTATAAAACAAAAATCGGAGACAGGCGAAAAAACGGAGACCCGTCACCACACATTTCCTGGGGGAGGGGCCCTAGGGGGCCCTTCAGGGGGGCCCGCAGGGTGTTCTCCAGGGGGGCCCGCGAAGGGGCCTCCCAGGTGTATACTGACGGTGCGTGCGCCCCCATGGGTGGTAAAGCGGTTGCGGTTGCGGTCCATTGATGCGTCACCTGAAAGGAGACAGTTGGAGATGAAGAGACAAAGGGTTGAATGTATCCAGCCCCAAGAGACACGAGAGGCCCGTTACAAGAGGAGAGAGCAGGCGAAGCAGGAGAAGATGAAGAGAGAGACAGAAGAAACCATCTCTCTCCTTGAACAACGCCAACAACAACAACAGCCATCGGATGATCTTTTGCAGAAGGAACCAGCTGGTGCTGCTGCAGTTGCTGCAGATGTTGCCGCTGATGCTGAAGCAGCAGTGGCTGCAGCAGCAGCAGCACGGGGGGCCTCAGCAGCTGCAGATGAGGGGGAAAAGCCCCTTGCCCAGGTTGAGCCTGCCGTTGCTGCTGCCGATGCAACGGCTGCAACAGCAGCAGCTCTTGCAGACACAGCAGTAGCAGTAACAGCAGTTCCTGCTGACGCTGCAGCGGCAGCAGTTCCACCTGACGCAGCAGCAGATCCTGGTGCAGCAGCAGCGGCAGGTGCTGCAGCAGCATTAGCTCCTATTAAAGCAGCAGAAGTAGGTGCTGCTGCTGCAGCACCTACTTCTGCTGCTCCTAATAAAGTAGCAGAAGTAGGTGCTGCTGCACCACCAGCAGGTCCTTTTGAGGCAGGATCAGGAGTTGCTGCAACAGCAGCAACTCCTGCTCAAGCAGCAGCAGGAGGTGCTGCAGTGGCTTCTTGTGTTGCAGCTCCTCCTGAGGATTTGCTGCTGCCTATGGAGAGGCCTCCAAGGGGCGCCGTTGAGGCTGGAAACGGAAGGGGAGAAACACCTACTGCTGCTGCTGCTGCTGCTGCTGCTGCTGCTGCTTCTAAGAGGCGCAGCTGCACCTCTTCAGCGGACGTGGAGACAAATGGAGGTACAGGGGAGGTGAAGGGAGAGACAGACCAGAGGAAGTTGGTGCTGCTGCTGCAGGGCGCCAGGGATTCCCCTGCTGCAGGGGACGCCCCCCAAATGTGTTCAGCAGCAGCAGCAACTGCAGCAACAGCAGAGGCAGCAGCAACTGCACCAGCAGCAACGGCATCAACTGCACCAGCAGCAACAGCAGAACTCACCAACGGTCGGGAGAAAGTAGGAGCTGTTGCCGTTGCTGCTGCTGGTGCTGCTACTGCTGCTGCTGCCGCTGCTGCAGATGGTCCCATCCTAAACGGAGCAACATCTTCAGCAACTGCAGCAACTGCAGCAGCTGCAACGCCGCAGGAGACTGCCGTGAGCCTCTCCCCCTGCTTTTCTGTAGGGGGCCCTACAGAAAAGCAGGGGGAGAGGCTCACGGCAGAGGAGAAAGCAGCGCAAATTGCTGCTGCTGCTGCTCCTGATCCTTCGCCTGCTTCAGGTGCAGCAGCAGCAGGAGAGGAGACAGTAGAGGGACACCCGTCAGAGGCCTCCAAGCCCTCCTGTCCAGCTGAGATCCCCAGCGTCGACTGCCCCATTTCTTCTGCTGCTGCTACTGCTGCTACTGCTGATGGTGCACCCCCAACCGAAGCGGCGGCTGCAGCTGCAACAGGTCCAGAAACAGCAGCAGCAGCAGCCGTTGCTGCTGCAGCCGTTATGTCCCCTCTAGCCCTCCCAGTGAAACGGTGCAGCGCAAATGGGGTTCCACAGCAGTTGCATGCACCACTCCTGCAACCCACTGAAGAACAACTGCAGCAGCAGCCGCAGCACGAGCAGCAGCAGCGGCAGCCGGCATCACAGACAGCGAGCGCCAAGGAGGGTCCCTGCACTTTGGGTGCTCGTGGGGTGTATAGGCAGCAGCAGATAGAACAGCCAGCGAATCTGTCTCTCCCATGGCAGACACAGAAGGCGGAACAATGTTCTGGAGCTGCTGGTGCTGCTGCTGCCGCTGCTGCAGCACCTGCAGCAGCAGTAGTTCCTGGTGAGAGGTCTGGCTCTGTTGCTGCAGGAAAGATCAAAGCACGGAAGATGCTGGAGGTGAAGCAGGAGCTGAAGCAGCGTGTATCTGCTGCTACCGCTGGTGGTTCTGCCGCCGGCAGCTGTATAGGAAAGGCAGGAGGGAAGAAGAGGGTTTTGGGGGGCCCCAATGAGGGGCCCTGCTGTGGTGTATTGCGTAGAGAATGTGCTGTACATAGCGCATGCATTAGCAGCCCCGATGATGTCTATACAGCGGATCTAATAAATCGATTTCGGTTTATATTGAACTGTTTATGGCCATGGAAAACAAAGAAAACTCATAATTGGGGACGAGAACTGGATGGAAAGACATTTACACCTGAATTAGCTATACAGGTGATTTGTCTTTTTGTTGGTTGCTTATGTTTCTGTTTGTTGTTGTTTGGTGGTGTTGGTTTGCTTTTGTTGTTTGTTTGTTGCTTTTTGTTGTTGTTGGTTTTGTTTTTTCTTGTGTGTTTGTTGTTATTGTTGTTGCTGTGTGTTGTGCGTTGTGCGTTGTTTGTTGTTGTTGTTTGTTGTTGTCTGCTGTTTGTTGTCGTTTGCTGTTTGTTCGTTGTGGTTTGTCCTTTGTTGTCTGTTGTTTGTTGCTTGTTTGTCTGTCATTGGCGGTACTATTCTCTTTACTTTTCTGCGTTTGTATGGGCAGTGTATGAGGGTAACATTCCTCATATAATAACTGTATTAGTTTGTTTATATATATATATATATATATATATATATATATATATATATATATATATATATATATATATATATATATCTTAGAGATAAATTGCACCTATTATTGTTATTTGTTATTGTGTTTATTTGTCTTCTTTGTATAGGCAATGTATGAGGGCTACATTCCTTATATAATAACAAATTTTGCTTCTACCTGTGGGCGGGAGCCGTTGCTGCAACATTTGGATATGTCTGTACCGGGTGGCGATCGGATCCCATTTGTGGGGTTTAGTGAGGGGCAGAGACAGGTGTTGGGGAGCGGGATCGGGAGTAGCTTTATCTATTATTCTGTCTTCCCTGGCAGCACGTTTCCTATGCACTGTGAGCAAGGAGGGTTAGGGGCCTTCAATGCCATTGTGGGAGTCGTCGATCCCCAGAGGCCTAGCGGGGATCGGGAGACGATCCCAGCCACGATCCCAACCCCCACCTCACGTCCAAGCACACAAGATACACACACATATAAGATACCCAAAGCGACACGGGAAACACATAAGGGATACAAGGAGACAGCAGAAACGTGCCAGCAGGCGCATATGAAGACACACGCGCCATACAAGGAGACGCAGGTGACACCAGACGCTTGGATGGACACACAGGAGACGCACAAGGAGACAGAGGAGACATGCAAGGATACATACAAGGAGGCATGCCAGGCGACACAAGAGACACGCATCGACACGCAGGAGACACACGAGGCGTACAAGGAGACGCAAAAGACATGCGAAGAGACACAAAAGGCATACAACGAGACAAAGGAGACACGCAAGGAGGCACACAAGGAGACACAGGAGACGCATTTGGAGACAGACGCGGCGTACAAGGAGACGCAGGAGATATCCACGGAGACAGATGAGGCGAGGGAGGGGACACTTGATGCAACCAAGGAGACAGTTAATACCAAGGCGATGAAGGCAACTCCTGAGGCATAGGGGCCTACCCTTGCTCTCCTACCTTGCAGCTCATATTTGTTTGGATGCCCCCCATCCTTAATTGTTTACTGGTGGGCCCCCCATCCTGAATTCTGTATTTGCTTCGGGGCCCCCTATCCTGAATTCTCTATTTGCGGGGGGGTTCACCATATTCTTAATTGTTTTCTGGGGGGGCCCCCTATTCTAATTTGTTTGCTGGGGGGGCCCATCTATATTACGGCCCCAGACGAACACAACACAGCGACAGAAGGAGACACTTGCTGGCTGGAAGAGAGAAGAAGGCAGAGGGGGATGCTAACTGCAGCACCAATAGCAACGGCTGCTGCTGCTGCTGTTGCTGCTGCTGTTGCACGGTCTCGACAGAGTGCTGTCTCAAAGGAGACAGTTGGCCTGCCAGGAGTTTTTAGTTTTGCTGCAGCGATATGAGGGAGACAGAAACATTTCATTTCTCTCAGGCAAAGGTTTTGGGTTTGTTGCAGCTGAGTTCAATATATTGAGGGTTTAGGGGTTAGGGTCAAGTGCTCAGGGTTTAGGGTTAGGGTTTCAGTAGTTTTGGGTTTAGGAATTAGGGTTTACCGCGAGCGCTTGGAGTACAGGGAGACGGCTTCTTGACTCTTCTGCCTTCGCCTTCTTTTTGTCTGTTTTTGTCTCCTTGTTTCTTTCTTTTCCTTATTTGTGTCGTCTTTTTCTTTGTCTGCATCTTGGCTCCGTCTCCTTTCCTCTTCCGTCTTCTTCTGGCGCTAGCCACAACTAGCGACAGCTAGCTAGCACCACCTTCAGCTAGCTACAGCTAACAGCAGTTCACCACAGCTGGCCGCATCTAGCTACAGCTAGCTACAGCTAACTACAGCTCGCTACAGCTAGCTACAACCAGCCCGGGGTAGCTACAGCAAGTCGTGCATCGCTGGGTCTCCGCTGCAACAGGGAGGGCAGCAAGACAAAAGAAGAGACGTCAGTAACAATGTCCATGCATGCATGCATGCTGCATGCATGGACATTGTTACTGAGGTCTCTTGACCCAAACTTTCTGTATACGTGTAAATATTTCTCCCTGGTTTGTTTGTTTTTGCTGGCAGCAAACACCTTGCAGTGTACCTACAGATTTCGCTGTATATAGCTGGGTATGCGCATTTGTACACTTCCATTGTGGATATTATATATGCATATATAACATATATATATATATGTATACAATATATATATATATATATATATATATTATATATATATATATATGTATAATGTCCATAATCATATATACCAGCACATGTATGCTATATATGTATGTCNATATATATATATATATATATATATATATATATATATATATATATATATATATATATATATATATATTCGCGATGATGCGATGATGGAGCGAGTGCCGGAAGTAGAGGGTGGTTGTCGGGGCCGTAGCCAACAGCGGTGCCGTCTAAACCCTAAACACTAAACGAAACAAAATAAAATAAATAAAGTATTTAAGAAAACAACAGACAAGAAAGAAAGGAGAGGCATCTAACGATCCGCAGCTGCAGCAGGCAGAGAGCGAGCAGCAGCAGCAGCAGCAGCTGCTGCTGCTGCTGCTGCTGCAGGAGTATACGTGAATAAAAGGAAATAAATATAAATTAAACAACATGGAGTTCGTATTTATTACTACACGAAACTCAAACAAATACACCGAACAGTTTTCCTACAAAAACTGCGGGCAGCAAACCCTAAACCCTAAACGCTAGACACTAAACCCTAAACCCTAATCTGAAAATCGCTCTCGTTCACGAGCGTGGGAGCGAGAGAGATACAGCTCGACATGCTGCTGCAGGGGGCCCCTGTGGCGGTGTGTCTGCTGCGGCAGCAGCCACAGCTGCCGCTGCCGCTGCTGCCAGAAGCAGCCACAGCTGCTGATGCTGAGGCGTTCGCCTTTGGCCGTTAAGAAGGCCAGCTCTCAAGGGGAGAGCAGCAGCTCTCAAGGGGAAAGCAGCAGCTACACAGCAGCAGCAGCAACACTGGCAGCACGAGCCACAGCCGCAACAGCAGCAACCAGAGCGCTACCAGCAACACTAGCAGCAACGAGGTCAGCGGCAGCTGTAACACCAAGAGGAACTACGTTGGCTTGACAGGTGAGGCGATGCTGGAGCAGCAATTGTCGTCTTCTGCTGCATCAGCAACAGCAACAACAGCTAGTTCAGAGGACCGAGAGCAGCAAGGGCAGCAGCAGCAGGAGCAGCAGCAACAACAGCTGCAGCATCAACAACAGCAGCAACAGGAACAGCAGCAGCAAAAGCAACAAGGACAGCAGGAGCATCTGCGGCAGCAAGATCAGGGGCAGCAACAGCAGCAGGAGCAGCAACAGCAGCAGGACCAGCAACAGCAGCAGGACCAGCAACAGCAGCAACAGCAACAACAAGCGCAGCAAGAACAGCAGCAGGAGGCGCATCAACAGCACAACGAGGAGCAGTATCAACAGAAACAGCAGCAACAACAGCTAGCGGCAGCAGCAGCAGCAGTGGAAGGCTGCTTGACGGTTGGTGCTGCAGGGGAGCAACAGATAAACCCCTGTGAGGGAGGTGGCTCACAAGCAGTCAGCAGCACCGTGTCCTCGCCACAGCAGCAGCAGCAGCAGGAGCAACAGCACCCGCAACCGCAGCAGCAGAAGCAACGACTGCCTCGGCCCAACCTGCTACAGCAGCAGCACCAATACCTCGCCTCACTCGACGCCACGCCGCAGCACGATGCTGCTGCTGCTGCCGCTGCGTCTCTTGTATATTCGTTAGCTAGAAGATTCCGCAGCAGCAACAGCAGCGGCAAAGGCAGCAGCAGCAACAGCAGCAGCGAGTCTCTAACGCTGCAGCACAACTCAACCCATGGTCTTTCCCTGCAGCGCCTGCAGCAGCGACAGCAGCAGCAGCAGATGTATGAGTGCCACCCCGTAAGGCTGCCGTCCGCTTTAGGGCAGCTTCAGCAACAGCAGCAACACCAACAGCAACAGCAAGAACGCAAGGGAGAGCAGCAACGGCAAGAGGAGCAGCAGGGAGATATTACTGCATGCGCTGTTGCGGATTCCTGTGCACTGCTGGGATT
>NW_013567643.1:0-7251 GCF_000499745.2 Eimeria mitis | reverse complement strand
AGAGGAGCAGCAGGGAGATATTACTGCATGCGCTGTTGCGGATTCCTGTGCACTGCTGGGATTCAGCAGCGGCCTGCTGCTGCTGCTGCCGCTGGCAACTCGAGAGCAGCAGCAGCAGCAGCAGCAGCAGAATGCTGTTTCAGGCCCTCCTGTAAATGACTCCCATGCACTGAATCAGCAACAGCAACAGCAGCAGCGGCAGCAACAGCAGCAACTGCAGCAACAGCAACAGCAGCAACAGCAGCACTGGGTGCTGCAGGGTCACCATGCAGCGATAACCGACATCAGTCTCGGGCCCCGTGGCCTTATTGCGTCTGCTGCTGTTGACGGCACTGTGCTGCTGCACCTGCTGCCAGCAGCGAACAGCAGCAGCAGCAGCAGCACCGGCAACAGCTGGAGGGGGGGGGCACGAGGAACGAACGCAACAGCAACAGCAGCAGCAGCAGCAGCAACGGCAGCAGCAAGATGTATGTTTGTGTCTCCTATGCTGTCTCTGAAGTACAAAAGCCCCGTCCTCACTGTCTCCCTCTCACCAGAGTCCTGGCAACCTCTCTTCGCGGCATCTTCATTTGCTGCTGCTGCTGCTCCACCTGCAGCAATAGCAGCAGCAACAGCAGGACCTCCTGGGGGGCCTGTTTTCTCTCATTTTCGTGGCTCCCACGCGCAGCGGGAGGCAGCAGCAAAGCACCAGCAGCAGCAGCAAGAGCAGCAGCAACAACAGGTGGGGATGCATGCAGTAGCCGCGGTGGGGTGTAAGGATGGCAGCTTGCTGCTGCACACCCGCGGTGTATACGCAGAGCGGGAGGCGCTGCTTCAGCAAGGAGACAGTCCCTGCTGCTGCTGCAGGTGGCGTGGAGGCAGCATAGCATGGGGGGTTGCTGCTGGTGCTGTTTATGTCTTCCAGCTAAGCACTAGACAGAAGGTCTGCTGTCTGCTGCCTCCTGCAGCAGCAGCAGCAGCAGCAGAGAGCGGTGCCGCAGCAACTGGCACAGCAGCGCAGGCAGCAGACGCCATCCCTATTCCAGCTACAGCAGCATCACCACTAACAACAACAACGGCAACAGCAACAGCAACAGCAACAGCAGCAGAAACAAATGCTGCTCTATTGCAATGGCTGGAAGACGATCTGCTGGCGGTTGTGTGGAGGACAGAAGTGCAGCTGCTGCGCCTTGTTAGCTCCGCAGGCCCCTTTGCTGCTGCTGCTGCTGCTGAAGCACCAGCAGGTGCAGCAGCAGAAGCGGCAGCAGCAGCAACAGCAGTTGTCTCTGGACAGGTTGTTGCTGCTGTAGAACTGACGGGCAGCCGAGTGCTGGGCATCTTCCCCAGTCCATCTACTGCTGCTGCTGCTGCTGCGCCTCTGCCGACGCTCTGCATCGTCTCTGTTGAAACTGCTGCAGCAGCAGCAGCAACGACAACTGCAGTAGTCGCGGTTGATCCTGTTCTTGCTGCTGCTGCAGGGGGAGAAAACGCTGCAGTGTCTCTGACGCTGGTAGCCTGCAGCAGCGGATCTCTCCTGTCTCGCCAGCAGCTGAGACTGCCAGCAGCAGCAGCAGAAACAGAAACAGCAGCACCAGCAGATGCTGCTGCTGCTGCTGCCCCTGCAGGAGATAAGGAGACCGATGGTGCGAGCTACTGCAGAAGCAGAAGAGACAAAAGTTTAGTTATAGCTCCAATAGCAGCGACAGGCGGCTGTCTCCTTTGCTGCGGTGCGGAGGCGTTCATAGTGAGGCGCATGCAAGTTGCTGCTGCTACTACGGCTGCTGTCGTTGCTGCTGCTGCTGGTGCTGCGTGTGTTGCTGCTGTTGTTGCTGTTGATGTTACTGCTGTTGGTGCTGCGCTTGTTGCTGCTGTTGGTGCTGCGCTTGCTGCTGCTGTCGGTGCTTCTGTTGGCGCTGCAGCTGCAGCTGGAGTTATTTATGCTGTTTGTACCGCTGCCGGTGGTGCAGTTGCGGCTGCACTTCTTGTTGCTGCCGTTAGAGGTGCAGCTGCAGCTGCAGGCGGAGTAGCTGCAATTGTTGCTGCTGCTGCTGCTGCTGCTGCTTGATTGTTATGGCTAGTGCTTGTCTGGATATCGGCTGCCTTTCCTACCGCTGGCGCTGCAGGTATCGAATCACGTTGCTTCTGCTGCTGCTGCTGCTGCTGCTGTGGTTTTCAGCTGCGGCCTCGAGATGCACGGGATACCGTCACGTGGTTGCTGCAGCAGCAGCCGCTGGAGTTGTACGTACCCCTGGCGCTCTCAACTGCTGCTTCCGTCTCTGCATCATTTGCAACTGAGAAGGGGTTCGAGGCGGTGCTCCTGCTGCTGCAGCAGCAGCGGCAGCAAGCTGCAGCAGCACTGCTGCCTTACCTGCTACTGCAGCAAGACTCAGACTGGATGGAGCTGCTGGGGATATTTTCTCAGCACAACGCCCTTGCTGCGTTTGCTTCGCAGCTACCTGCTGCTTCTGCTGCTACAGGAGCAACCCCAGCCGCAGCAGCAGCACAAGCACCACCCCCCGTTGCTCTCTACTATGAACTGCTCCGCCGCCTCCTCAGGTGTGCAGCGGCTTGCACTTGCAGCAGCACAGGCGAGCAGCAGCCAGAGCAGCAGCAGCAGCAGGAGAAGCAGCAGCAAGAGCAGAACCAGGCGAAGAAAGAAAATCCGCAACAGGATCAGCAGCCTCCGAGGAAGGGTGCAGTAGAGGCGGAGGCGTTCTTACGGTGTCTGACTATTTCTCCTTCTCTACCTGTTGCCGTTTGCTGTGAGCTGCTGCAGCGGCTGCTGCAGCTGCCGCTGCTGCACTGTCTCGCGCCTTGGGGCCCCACAGCTCCACAAGAGTCGGCGCTGCAGGCGCATGAGCGTCTGCTGCAGCAGCAGCAGCAACAGCAACAGCAGCAGCGGCAACAAACGCTGGAGTTGCCGGAACAGCAAAAGCAGCAAGAGCACGCAGGGCAGCGGAAGGAGCTGCAGCAACAGCAACAGCAGGAGCGACAGCACCAGCAGCAGCAGCAGGAGCAGCAGGAGAGTAGAACCATCCTAGATGATCCTCTTGGGGAACCATTGCTGCGGGCCTGTGTGCTGCTGTCACATCGGCTGCGGCTATTCTGCTGCTCAGCACATGCTCTGCTGCTGCTGCAGGACCCTCGCTGCGCAGTGTATATACACAGCGTGCTGCTGCAACCACACGAGGCAGCAACTCCAAGCATTCCCAATGGTGTAGCAGCAGAAGCAGAAGCAACAGAAGTGAATGTGGTAGAAGAAGAGGATCAAACGTTGATGCCGTCTGTAGAGAGTGCTGCTGCTGCTCTTGCTGCTGATGTGCCAGAGATCGCGCTGCAGCTGCTGCAGCTGGAGGCATCCGATGCCCTTGCGCTGCTGCTGCTGCGTCCTAGTACAGCGAAGCCGTGGCTGTCTGAGCCTTTTCCACGTTGTCACTGCTGCAGCAGCAGCCGCAACAACAGCTACAACAGCACCGACGGGAGCAGTAACAGCAACAGCAGCAGTAAATCTCTTTGTCAGTGCTGCTGCAGCAGCGGGTGTCTGCTGTTTGCTGCCGATGCTGTTGTTTCTCGTCTTCTCCGCTGCCTCCCGTTGCTACATTTATACCTAAAGGCCACATTCAAGGCTTCTGCTGCTGCTGTAAAGCACCTGTCTCTCCTCCAGGTCTGTCTCCTCCCTGCCTCCTTTCTCTCCGTTCTGCTTCATTTATGTGTTTCCTGTCTGTCCCCTGTGTCTGCCTCCTTTCTGCCTGCGTTATTTGTCTCTTTTATATGTCCCTTTTGTCTGTCTCCTTTATATGTGTCATTTCTGTCTCGTTTCTGAGATAGAAATGACACACAGCGTCCAGCGGTTGCGGTTGGCGCATAGTTGCTGCTCCTGCTTCTGGTGCTGCTGCTTCTGCTGCTGCTACATCTGCTGCTGCTACAGTTGTGTGTGATGCTACGGCTCATGGCGCCTTTTCCTCTGTTGCTGCTGGTTCTACTGCTGCTGCCGGTGCTGTTTGCTGCTGCTGCTGTTTGCTGCTGCTACTGCAGATAAAGCTGTATCTTCTGCTGGAGCCGCATCTGCTGCTGGATTTCCTCCGCGCTGCAGACGGGAGCTATGACTACGATGAAGCCTACGCAATGCTGCTGCACAACAGTGTGCACCAACAGCATCAGCAACAACAGAATAGTGGCAGCGCAGTTGCGTTTGATGCGGAAGATACGGAGGGATTGTCTCCTTCACTTGCTGCTGCAGGAGAAAGCGAAGAGGAGACACTTGCTCGATCGGCAGCAGGGGAAACAGCAGAAGCAACAACAGCAGCAGCAGGAGCCTCTGAGGACATGCTGCAGTCTATCCGCTCCAGCTTCTTGCGTGTGGGACCAGACGTACCGCGCGCTGCTGCCTTCCTGCTGCAGCGATTGGGGAGAGAGGAAGAGGCTGTGCTCTTGCTGCTGCTGCGTTGCAACGATGTAGAAGAGGCCGTCAGAATAGCAGAGGAAGCCCAAGCAGCAGCAGGAACAGCAACAGCAGCAGAACCAGAAGAAAGTCCATCTCCGCAAGCAGCGTATTCAGAACCACACAAGCAGCAGCACCTCGGGCAGCCGCCGCAAATGCAGCCACAGCATGAGGTGCAGCAGCACGACCAGCAGCAGCAGAAGGGAGGACTGTGGCAGCTAATTGTCTCTGTCTGTTCTTCACGCAGTGAGCTCCTTGTCGCCTTATTAGAAGCCCTAGACAGGCCACCTCTACTGCAGCGCAGTTGCACAGGCTGGGAAGCAGCAGCAGCATCAGGAAGAGGAAATGTAGGAGCAGCTCGTCCTCTTCGCCCTGTAAGAGGCAGCAACAGCAACAACAACAGCACCAGCAGCAGCAACAACGGTAGAACGCTAACGCGGTGGTATTTGTTACCGCTGTCGTTGGGTAAGCAGCTACTGCAGCTCGTGCCTGGGCCGGTGCAGCAGCTGCTGCCAGCCATCGAGCGTCGTGTAGCGCTGCTACTGCACCAGCAGCAGCAGCTGCTGGAGGTGCAGCAAGCAGCCTGCGCATGCATGCAGGCAGAGAAGACAGCACTGCAGTGGGAGCTCTGTTTCCGCAGGCGACGAGGAGTCACTATCCGCAATAGCAGCAGTAGCAGCAACAGCCATACCAGCAGTAGCAGCAGCATTGGAGAGAAAGGGCAGCTGCGTCTCCGCATTGAGACTTCCTCTGTTTGTTCTCCTGAGCTACGGAGACAGCTGAAGGCAGCACGTGCTGCTGCTGCTGCTGCTGCAAGAGACACACACACACCGCTGCAGCTGATGAGCTGCCCCAGCAGCGCCCCTGTCTCTTTCACTTCGGCTTCCTTATTGCTGCAACCTCGTCCTGCAGCAGCAGCAACAACAACAGCAACAGCAGCAGGCAGGGCCCGTCCCAGTGCGACTTCGCAGGCCACGAGAAGACAAACAGCAGCTGCACCTGCTGCAGCAGCTGTAATGGCAGCGCCACCTTCGCCTGCTGCTGCTGCTGCAGTTAGAGGAGCAGCAACTGGCATGGGTAGCCGCTGTGTAATTTGTTGCAGGCCCCTTGCTGCTCCTGCTGGGAGGCGGACGGAGTTTTATACCGCTTCACAGGCAGCAGCAGCAGCAACAGCTGCAGCAGCAACGGCTGCAGCAGCGGCTGCAGCTGCTGCAGCAGATGATGATGAAGCCGCAGCGTACTCAGGAGCAGCAACACGGAGTCCTTCGCCGCAGCAGGCTACTCCTAGGACACCTCTAGATGCCACCGATACACCAGAAGCAGCAGCAGCAAGAGCTGCTGCTGCTCCTGACGCTGCTGACATATATTGTGAACAGCAAAGACAGCTCCCGCCGCAGCAGGATAAAATAGTAGTGTTTTGGTGCGGCCACTACATGCACAGCAGCTGCTGCGAGCGCAGTAACCGCGAAATGAACGGCAGTGCAGAAGACACCTCAGGAGACGCCTCAGGAGGAGCCAAAAGGCTGCTATGTGCTTTGTGCTGCTTTGCTGCTGCTAGTGCATGGAGAGGGACGTGGGGACCCGCAGTGGGGAGCAATAGTCCCTTAACCGCAACGGATGCGACGGCAGCAGCAGATTGCTGCGTGCAGCTCTCTGGCCGAAAGATGTACAACTAAGCTGCGTAACTATGCCTCAGCAGCAGTGCATGGAGCAGCAGCAGCAGCAGCAGCAGCAGCAGGGGGAGCAAGTTGTACTGTTGCAGCTGCGTCAGATGTATAGCGCTGCTGCAGCCGGTGCTGCTGCTGTAATGCGGGAGCCGTGAGAAACTTAGAAACTTATGATATTTATTATATTTATATTTTTCAGTTTACTCTCGATAGGACACAGACAATTGTAGCAATGTTGACAAAACGGAGACAGTTGGGGCACTGTCGATACGACGGAGACGATTGTAGCACTGTCTCCCCCCAAACACCCGTTAGTGGGGAAACAGCATTTGCTGTCGCAGCTGCTGCTGTAGCTGCAGCAGCTATTGCTGCTGCAGTAGCTGCAGCAGCTGCTGCCGAATCTGAGCCAGCTGCTAACTTACCTGCTGCTGCCAAGGTAGCTGCTGCAGCTAGTGGCGCTTTTTCCCCCGTAGCTGCAGGTTTTAGGAGTTACTGGTGCTCCTGTAGCTGCTGCAGCAGCTGACGCAACTGCTGATATTGACAACAAACTGCTGCTTCGGGTCGCTGCCGATGTAGCTCAGTCGGTAGAGCGCGAGGCTCTTAACCTCGTGGCCGCGGGTTCGAGCCCCGTCGTCGGCTTTCCTTCGCAACTGTTGACTAAAACTGTTTTCTTTGTCTTTACGAAACAGAATTCGTAGACTTGGTGGCATTCCTATCCAACTATATTACATCAGATCTTTGTTTTTAGCTACACAGGAGGAATAACACCACGTGAACAGCTGCTGCACGTATATTAGATTTATTTTCTTTTGAGGTTTGTTCTGCCTTCCTGCGCTACTGATATATATATATATATATATATATATATATATATATATCAGTAGCCTATGTATGTATACCTATGTATGTATATGTATGTATGTCTGTATATGCAATGTATGTCTGTATATGTATGTATGTATGTGTATGTATGTATGTATATGTATGCATGTACGTATATGTATCTACGTATGTATATGTATGTATATGTATGTCTGTGTATGTATATGTATGTATGTATATATGTATATGTATGTATGTATATGTATGTGGGAAAAAGTATATATATATATATATATATATATATATATATATATATATATATATATATATATATATATATAT
>NW_013567642.1:928-1077 GCF_000499745.2 Eimeria mitis | reverse complement strand
GGTACCTGCGAAGAGGAGCGGTGGAGTACTTGGGCACTTGGGCTAGGATTGCTATGTTTCGATTCTGGTAGGGCTTAGGGGGGTGTGAGGGGTCAACCTTACGAGCGGGGCTGTTCGTGAAGGAGGGGATGGCGAGCAGCTGCTGCTGC
>NW_013567642.1:0-689 GCF_000499745.2 Eimeria mitis | reverse complement strand
ACGAAACTCCTCGGTAATTTGGGGAGTTTGTGGGTGTTGTATTGGTGTGTTTTGCAGAGAGAACTGGGAACTGAGTTGAGTGCGTTGCAATCGGTATACTACTTCCATTGGAAGAGTTGGCGAATTGGGCGCTGGAAGGACACCGTTCGTAACCCAGGTCGAGAGCAATTGTTGGATTTGTCCAGACGAAAGCGGCTTCGATTAACTGAAGCGTTGTTGGATGGCAGCCAGCTGCTCATTTCGGCTTCTTGGGTATTTGAACGAGCGGTTTGTTTTGCTCTTGTGGCGGTGGGAGTGCTATGAGTAAGGTGTTGGCATGTACAGGGATTTATTGATTATGCCTTCTGTTACGCTTTCGGCGTGCAGAGAGTGTGAGCGATTAAATCACTGTGAGCCAAACCGATGTCGTGAATCATCCATCGGTATTGTAGTGAAGCGGAGGAAGCTTCATTATTATACAACGATGAGATTGAGGATTATTAGGTCTGTTTTCCGACGTCATGAGCACGATCATCGTATTTTGTTGCCCTACGGTGGGTATCGATAATGTCTTCTGCTTTCGCGTCTCGACACGGGAAAGCAGATTGATGTTGTTGGTCTGCTGTAAGGGAATACAATACGCATCGTGTCATGATGATGGATCGGGAAGAGACGATGATAGCAACCTGGTTGATCCTGCCAGTAGTCAT
>NW_013567641.1:1150-1258 GCF_000499745.2 Eimeria mitis | reverse complement strand
TATATACACGCATGCATGCATTATATATATGTGCGTGTAGGCTTGCATTATACATACATGAATGCATGCAATAGATATGCATGCATGCATGCATGCGTGCATGCATGC
>NW_013567640.1:643-1168 GCF_000499745.2 Eimeria mitis | reverse complement strand
AGGGAGAGCTGATGGGGGCCCCCCATCACCAGCTGTCTCTAGGGGGGGCCCCCCACTATCAAAGAGAAACAACAGAAGAGACAAACAGCAGATACAGAGTAAGCGGGGGGGCCCCCGAAGAGGAGGGGGGCCCCCTGATGGCCGAGGGGGGCCCCCCATCCTGCTACAGTAATAAAGAGGGGGCCCCCCATGCTACCCTCGTGCTGATGCAGCAGCTAAGAGGAGACACAGCAGACATCCTCATGGGGCCCCTAGATACAGAACAAGAAGAAGAGAGAGAAAAAGAAACAAAAGAAAAAGAATATATAGAGGAGGAGGGGGCCCCCCCCCTTGGGGCCCCGCAGGCAGCGGGGGGCCCCCCTGATAGCGATGCTGCAGCAGAAGAGACATTCACCTATCTGCAGCAGCACTCCCCGCAGCAGCAGCAGCAGCAGCAGCAGCAGCAGCAGCAGGAAGAGGAGGAGCAGCAGCAAGAAGAGCAGCAGCAAGAAGAGCAGCATCTGGACGAGTTGCTGGAGCATGAGC
>NW_013567640.1:474-543 GCF_000499745.2 Eimeria mitis | reverse complement strand
CTGCAGCAGAAGAGACATTCACCTATCTGCAGCAGCACTCCCCGCAGCAGCAGCAGCAGCAGCAGCAGC
>NW_013567640.1:0-229 GCF_000499745.2 Eimeria mitis | reverse complement strand
CCCCCTGATGGGGTGTTCTCTTGGGGGGCCCCCCCCTATAGGGGGCCCCCTATAGTGCTATAGTGCATTGCTAGCAGCAGCAGTAGCAGCAGCAACAGCAGCAGCTGCAGCAGCAGCTGCAGCAGCAGCCGCAGCAGCAGCAGCAGCAGCAGCAGAAGTTTTTAGGTTTATGTTGATTGGGTGGATGTGTCTTTCTTTGGTTTACTTATTTATAAAATATTTATATTTA
>NW_013567639.1:385-1079 GCF_000499745.2 Eimeria mitis | reverse complement strand
AACGAGAGACAACACGCCATGCAAGACAGATGTAAGTTCTCTGCGGCTCTTCCTGCTGCTGCTGCTGCTGCTGCTATTGCTGGCGGTGTTGCTGCTGGTGCTGAAACTGGTTGCGGTTGTGGTTTCTGTCGCTGCCACGTCGTTTTGTGCAGCAAGAGGGTTGTTTAAGGGGAGATGATGGCGTTTATTTCTGCATTTTGTCTTGTTTTCGTTACTGCTGCTTGTTCTCTGATTGTTGCTGTTGTCTGCTTTATGCTTTCTGCGGCTGTTTGTTTTGTTGTTGTTGCTGCCAGCTTGATACAGCAGTAGGACGGGCCAGTTACTTCAGGGGGAGGCGAAGGACGTCCACCTACATGAGTGTTTTTGTATGTTTTGTTTATTTTGTTTCGTTTTGTTTTCAGTGGCCGCCAAAGGTCTTTATGATTTGTACGTCACCACGTACGAGACTGTGAAGAGCGAAGAGGAATTCTTCGTCGAGCAGATACCGCACTGGCAATGTATTGTCTTGGGTGGGTCCATACACAAAGCACCACAACATTTGAATCATAGGGGCCCCCCTGCTGTGATAGGGGCCCCTCTTGTATGATGAGGGCCCGCTTTGTAGGATAAGGGATCCCCGTTGTATTGGTGTATTTGTTTGTTTTATTTGTTTCTTTGTTGTATTTTTTTGCGAGTTTTATCATTTGTTTTTTTT
>NW_013567639.1:0-285 GCF_000499745.2 Eimeria mitis | reverse complement strand
TTTTGTTGACTGGCACGCCACTACAGAACAACGCGCAGGAATTGTTTACCCTCATCAACTTTCTCATGCCCGATGTATTCAGAGATTCTCTCGTTATTGAACAGGTTCGTCATCACCTTTACTTTCTATATTCTTCTTTATTACCTCTGTCGTTATTCTTGTTATATTCTTATATTATTCATTATTAACAGTTATTTTTTCCTGTATCTTAGCTTTTCAAGTTAGAGTTAGAGCATAACCCCCTGCCCAGTTCACGTAGATGAAGTGCGTTCTTGGTTGGATGCA
>NW_013567638.1:861-1079 GCF_000499745.2 Eimeria mitis | reverse complement strand
CCCCGCTGCTGTTGTTAAGGCCTTGGTGGAGCACTTGCTGCTGCTGCTGCTGCGGATATAGCTGCTGCTGTTGTTGCTCCTGCTGCTGCTGTTGCGGTTGCTGCTGCTGCTGTTGCTGCATGGAGGGCTTTCCCAAGAATGCGTTACACCTGCTCCCGGTGTGTTCCTGCTGCTGTCGCTGCTGCTGCTCCTGCTTTTGCTGCTGCTGCTGCTGCCGT
>NW_013567638.1:0-687 GCF_000499745.2 Eimeria mitis | reverse complement strand
CAGCAACAACAGCAGCAGCAGCAGCAGCAGCATCCGGAATGAGCAGTCCTTCACAGTGCGAAGAAGGCCGTCAAGACACGGCGGATACATCTGAGGCAGCAGCAGCAGACCCTTCTGCTGCTGCTGATGTTGCTGCTACTGCTGCATCTCCTGCTGCTTCTGCTGCTGCTGCTGCTGAGGAGGGGGGGGCGTTGCTGCTGCAGGTGCTAGAGATAGGCAGCAGCTCTGCCCTAGGCCAGGTGCAGCAGCTCGTGCTGCAGTCGGAGAGCAGCAAACCCTATAACCAGCAGCTATTCGATAAGATTGCAGCGTAAGCCTCGGTTGCTGCTGCGCTTGCTGCTGCTGCTCCTGCTGCTGCTGCTCTTGCTGCTGCTGCTCTTGCTGCTGCTGCTCTTGCTGCTGCTGCTCTTGCTGCTGCTGCACTTGCTGCTGTTGCTGCTGCTCTTGCTGCTGCTGCTGTTGCTGCTGCTGCTGTTGCTGCTGCTCTTGCTGCTGCTGCTCTTGCTGCTGCTGCTGCGACGACGTTTGCTTCTGCTGCTGCAGTTCATATTCGACCGATGGTTTAGGGTTTAGGGTTTAGGGTTTAGGGTTTAGGGTTTGTGTTTGTTGTGTGTGTATCAGTTGTTTTGTTCCTGGTGTGTTGCTGCTTGCTGCTGCAACATTTCTAGTTTGGGTGTATCTGCTGTT
>NW_013567637.1:874-1079 GCF_000499745.2 Eimeria mitis | reverse complement strand
GCGTGCTGCAGCAGCAGCAGCAGCAGCTGTGTTTTTTTTTATTTATTTTTTGTTTTTTTTTTATATTTATAAATTATATAATAATATATATATAATAACAGTAGTAACTTGTTTTATTAATTTATTTTTTTTATTTTTTATTTCATTTTATTTTTTTGTTTTTTTTATTTTTTATTTGATTTTTCCGTTTAAGAAAACTGCAAAA
>NW_013567637.1:0-597 GCF_000499745.2 Eimeria mitis | reverse complement strand
TGCTGCAGCAGCAGCAGCTGCAGCAGCAGCAGCAGCAGCAGCAGCTGTAGCAGCAACAGCTGCAGCAGCACTTGTTGCTGCAGCAGCAGCACGAGAGGCAGCACAATCAAAAGCAAGAAGAACAATAAAAATATAAATAACTATAATATAAATAATTAAAATAATATAAATAATTATAATATAAACAATAATAATATAAATAAAAATAATAAAAGTAAAAACAAAAATAAAAATAAAAAAAAATGATGAGCAGATGTTTGTTGGTGTTCTGCGGCAAAACAAAAAGAAGTAAGTAAAATAAAAAAAAAGAAAATAAATAAATAAAATAAATAAAATAAATAAAATAAATAAAATAAATAAAACAAAATAAATAAAATAAGATAAAATAAAATAGATAAAGTAAAACTAAATAAACAAATAAAATAAACAAAATAAATTAAATAGACAAAATAAGGTAGGATAAATTAAAAAAAAATTAAATGAAACAAAATAGATAAAATAGATAAAATAAATAAAATAAATAAAACAAATAAAATAAATAAAACAAATAAAATAAATAAAATAAATAAAATAAATAAAATAAATAAAATAAATAAA
>NW_013567636.1:12597-13292 GCF_000499745.2 Eimeria mitis | reverse complement strand
ATTTATTTATTTATTTATTTATTTATTTATTTATTTATTTATTTATTCATTTATTTATTTATTTATTTATATTTATAAAAACCTGAACTGCAGCATCTAGAAGAGGAGGAAATTCTCTTGACTATGAGCTGGCGCTGGCGGCTACAAAACAAATTCGTAGTGTATTCTGCCCCCAGTAAGTTTTTATTTTTTTTATTTATTTATTTATTTTTTTATTTTGTTTATTTATTTATTTGTTTGTTTTTATTGTTTTTGTGCTGGTTTGTTGTTTGTTTCTTTGTGTATTCTTTTTCATTTGTATATTCGCTTGTTTCTTTCTTCTTTTGTTTTTTCTGTTTTTTTTGTTGTTCACTTTTTCTTTCTCTATGTATTTGTTGTGCTCTTATTTCTTTATTTATTTTTTATTTTTTTATTTATTTTTGTTTGTTTTTGTTATTTTTCTATATTTCTGTTTTTTATTTATTCTTTCGTTTTTCATCTATTTACTCTTTTGTTTTTCTTCGTTCTCCTTTAGGGTTTAGGCTCCACGGTTTTAATTTAATTATTTATATTTATATTTATTTTAATTTTTATATTTATATTTATATTTATATTTATATTTATATTATTTTATTTTATTTTATTTTATTTTTTTTCTGCAGCGTGGCTAATTTCTTTGAGGTTCACATCGTAGGCGACCTCGTGGGCGAGTCGGA
>NW_013567636.1:12302-12582 GCF_000499745.2 Eimeria mitis | reverse complement strand
TTTTTTTTTTTTTTTTTTTTTTTTTTTTTTTTTTTTTTTTTTTTTTTTTTTTTCTTTATAAAATTAACTTAATTTAATTTAATTATTTTTGATTTAAATTAAATTAATTTATTTACTTTAATTTATTATCGTCAGGCTCTCTTCCCTATATCCGCGTGGCTGACGGCTTTCTTTGCTGCAAGTTAGTTGTTGTCTTGTGTGTGTTTCTGTTTTTTTTTTGTATTTTTCTGTTTTGTTTTTTTAATTTATTTTTTGATTTTCTTCTGTTTCTTTTTGTTTA
>NW_013567636.1:10672-12263 GCF_000499745.2 Eimeria mitis | reverse complement strand
TTTTTTTTTTTTTTTTTTTTTTCTGTAGAATTCAAACTCATAATTTTCGTTTACTAAAGCCGATGAAGAACCAAGCGAGGCGCGGCTATCTAAAGTATTGGGGGTAAATAAAAAAAAAATAAATTTATTTTTTTTAATTTATTTATTTATTTTTTTTCTCTCTTTCAGGTCCTCAAATTAGAAGCACAGATGCTCCTAAAGGTTGCAGTTTGTGCGTTTCTTTTATTTTATTTATTTTATTTATTTTTTTTATTTATTAAAAAATAAATTAATTAATTAATTTTATTTCCTCTTTAGGTTTTTCTTCGGCTGTATCTACCCCTGAATTTTCTGAATTGGTGCGGGTTTAAACAAAAGCAGCAAATATATATTCTTTCTCTATATTATTATTTTTATTATTTTTATTTCGTTGATATTATAAATATATAAATATACAAATATATAAATATATAAATATATAAATATATAAATATATAAATATATACATAATAATATATATATTCTGTCTTCTATACTTCAGGAATTTGATCGGGTATTGGCGCAGCTTTCTAACGCCGTGCTGAGACGGTATGCATTTGTTTTTATAATTAAAAAAAAATAAAATAATATTTATAATAAAAATAAATTAAATAATATTTATAATAAAATTAAATTAAATAATATTTATAGTAAAAAATAAATTAAAAAATATAAATCATAAAAAATTAATTAATTAAATAGTATCGATAATAAAAAATAAATTTACTAGATATTTTAAATTATAAAAAATAAATTAAATAATATTTATGATAATATAAAGAATAAAACAACGAATATGTTTTATATATTGTGGCCAATGAAATGAAGAACAATAAATAAAAAAAACAACAACAATTAAAAACAACAAAACAAAGAATTTAGTAATATAATTATATTTGTTTTTTATTGTTAGGTCAAGCCGCCTGCGCCAAACAAAAACAGAAAACGAAGGAGAGAAAGAACAAAACAAAGAAGAAGAAAACTACGGCTCTTCTTGGCGCCCTTTGTTGGTGATTTATATTATATTTTTAAACACAATCTAATTAAACATTATTTACAATATATATAAAAAAAATAAAATAAAATAAAATAATATATTTATTTTCTTATTCAGGATGAACTGAGAGAGACGTCAGATATACAAAAGAACCAAACAGAAACAAAAAGAAAAAATAAAAATATAAATACAACAGAAACAGAAAAAAAGGATGTCTCCTCCTCTCCCCTCCCCGCAGGAGAAGAAGAAAAAACAGAAAAAACAACAGAACAGCTGAAACTGAACGCAACAAACACCAGAACCAACAGCAGCAGCAGCAGCAGCAGCAACAGCAGCAGCAGCAGCAGCAGCAGCAGCAGCAGCAGCAAGGAGGAGAGAAGCAAGAATCCCCTCAACCAGGACAACGAGCTGGGGCCCCCGTTTTCTTGGTCTGCTTCTACTGCTGCTAGTGAAGACAGCAGCAAAAAACAAAAAGCAGCAGCAGCAGCAGCAGCAGCACTTCTTCCTTCTCGTCTTCCATTTGCTGCTGCTGCTGCGTCTGCTGCTGCTCGCAGCAGCAGCAGCAAATACAACTAC
>NW_013567636.1:10328-10572 GCF_000499745.2 Eimeria mitis | reverse complement strand
CTGCTGCTGTTGTTAAACCTGAGGCTGCAGCACATGAAACCCAGCACCAGCAACAGCAGCAGCAGCAGCAGCAGCAGCAGCAGCGATCAGAAGAAGAACAGAAACGAAAGAGGAAATTTAATGCAGCAACAAACTGCCAGGGGCCCCCTTCTCATTCTTCTTTGTTAAAAACAGGGTACAAGGGGGCCCCCCTCTCCTCTGCAGGGGTGAAGCTCTCGAGTTCCGCTGTTGCTGCTGCTGCTGC
>NW_013567636.1:6544-10072 GCF_000499745.2 Eimeria mitis | reverse complement strand
CTGCTGCTGTTGTTAAACCTGAGGCTGCAGCACATGAAACCCAGCACCAGCAACAGCAGCAGCAGCAGCAAAACCAACAGCATATACCCCTCCCACAAAACTCGCTGCAGCTGTCTCCGCAGCAACAGCAGCAGCAGCAGCAGCACCACCACCACTATAACCAGCTGCAGCAGCAACGAGTAAAGACGAAACCCTTCATATCAGAGACAGCAGCAACCCACTCCTTCCCAGGCACCCCTGAACTTCTCTTTAACCTAAACAAAAACACAAACTGCATGCAAAGCCCCCAAACAAAAATACCCTCATACTCAACTTCTTCAAAACCCTCAACTACAGGGGGCCCCCAGGGGGCCCCCCCGCACTGCCCCCAGGGGGGCCCCCAGCAGCGCCCCCAGGGGGGCCCTCACGGGGGCACCCACGGGGGGCCCCTGGGGGGCCCCCAGGGGGCCCCCGTTCGTATCAACAGAAAGCCTGGGAGGCCCCCAAACCATACAGGAGGAATGGAAGATAAGAAGGGGTATAAGACGAGAAGCAAAGGGCCCATTAAAAAAGAAAGATGAAGAGAAATGCATGCAACAGAAGAAAAACAAAAAACAACAAAAAGAAACGAAGGAAGAGGAGGAGGTTATATGTACGGGGTAAATGGTGAAACACCGTGGATTGTGCTGCTTCTTCTGCTGCTGCTGCAGCAGCAGCAGCAGCTACTGCTACTGCTGCTGCTGCTGCAGAGGAAGCAGCAGCAACAGCAACAACGAACCAAGAAGCAGCAGACATATGAAAGAAAAATACATTATTATAATTAATAAACTCCTTGAGCTCATCTCGTGTGTAGTGCCTGGGTAGATGCAGCGGCGAGGAGGAGGAGAAACCTGTATATATATTTCTATTAGCAGCTGAATATAAATAAATAAAAACGAAATTAAACATTAAATTTTTATAAATATATTTATTTAAATATTTAATTTAATTGTTTTTCTTCTTTTTATACGCATGCATCTCTTCGCGTTAGTTATAGAAAGCTGCGTCGCTCTCGCGGTGTATAAACCCAAAATAAATTATTTTTATAATTTAATGAATTAAATACATAAATAAAAACATTTCTCTTTAAAAAAAACAAAAATATAAAAAAAAAATAAATAAAAAGTATAAACCTGAATGGGCGTTTCAGTACAGGTCCATTGGTGCTGCTGCACCGCGGTGATATTCTGCTGCACGCTTGGGTTATTTTTGTGTGTTTTTTTTGCGTAAAAAACTTGAATTTCTTTGAATTTGTTTATAATTTTAATTTTATATTTTATTAAGAACAAAAAACAAAAAAAAAGACAAAAAAAGAGGCAGCTTACCGCTTCATCCTCGCCGAGCAAAGGGGGGCCCCACGGCGGTGACCAGGTGCAGCTAAGGAATTTGTATATCGAGGAATTTGTGCGAAATAAAAGAAAAAAAATAAAAAATAAATTAAATTATAAATTAAATTTAAATTTTAAATACTTTTGTTCTTCTGGTTTTGTTTTTTTTTGTAAAAAAATACAGGTTTCCCTCTCTCCGCTTTCTCTGCGACCGCACCGCTCACCCAGCTGCTGCCTTTCTGCTGTATGTTTGCTTGCGTCTTTATTTTTTTGTTTTTCTTTTCTTTAACTCCTTTTCACTTCATTTCTTTCATTTAAACTCTTTCTTTCTTCAATTCTTTCTCTGCTGCTGCAACACTCAACGCCTGCAGCCGCAGGCGGGGGCCCCGGGACCCCCAGCTATGTTAGAGTGTTGAGGCCNCCCCCCCCCCCCCCCAAGCGTTTCTCTCTGTTTAGGGTTTAGGGTTTAGGGTTTAGGGTTTAGGGTTTGTTTATTTGTTTCTGAAGAACAACACAAACCCCCAAACCACCCACGCGGTCGCTACAGCTCTGCTGCAGCCGCCGCACAGCTGCAGCAGCTCGCCGCAGCACAGGTGTTTCTTTTGCTGCTGCTGCTGCTAACAGGGGCCTCAGGGGCCCCCATATAAACAAATAGAATGGACCTTCCCTCCTCCCCCGCGCCGACCGCAACAACAACGCAGGGGCCCCCCAAAGGGGCCCCCCAAGTTACCCACGGCCTTCAGGGGCCCCCCAAGGGGGCCCCCCTCGAGACTCCTGTTACCAAGAAACTCCCCCTGGGGGCCCCCGTGGGTGACCCCATAGGGGCCCCCAGGGGGGCCCCCAGGGGGGCCCCCAAGTCCCCTGGTGGTCTAGAAGGGGGTGGGGGGGCCCCCAGGGGCCCCCGGGCTGAGAAGAGCTGCGTGAATTTTGTACGGCTACTGAAGAGAGAAAGAGAAGAGGAGGGGGGGGGCCCCTTTTTGTTTTTGTTAGATAATTATTTGGGTATGGATGGGGGGGGGTGTATGCATGCAGCAGCAGAGAAGCAGCAGCAAACAGAGAAGAAAGGAAACAAGGGGATGCAAGCAGACAGCAGCAGCAGCAGCAGCAGCAGCAGCAGCTGTAGAGGCAGCAGCAGCAGATGCAGAAGCACCGGAGATGGGAACAGTAGATACGGAAGCAGCAGCAACAACAGCAGCAGCAGCAGCAGCAGCAACAGAAGCAGCAGCAGCAATGTGCTGCTGCACCCCCCAAAAGCAACAAGTTCGCAGCAGCACCGAAGCCGCACCACCTATCAAGAAACAGAAGAGCAGCAGCAGCAGCAGCAGCAGCAGCAAGAACGACAACACCAGCAACAGCTACATCAACAGCAGCAGATACAAGAGCTGCTGCAGCAACGGATAAATCAGCAGCAACAACAGCAGCACGAACAGCAGCAACAGCAGCAGCAACAGCAGCAGCAGCAGCAGCAACAACAGCAGCAGCAGCAACCAGAGGAAGAGGCACATGAAGAAGGAGCCCAGGATCAGGAGCAAGCAGATCAGCAGCAAGAGCAGCTGCAATACCTGCTGCTGCAGCAGCAGCTGCAGCAGCAGCAGCAGCAGCAGCAGCAGCAGCAGCAGCAGCTGCAGCAGCAAGGATGGCAGCGACAGACACAAAGAAGAAACTCCACGATGGAGAAAAAAAAACTAAAAGAAATGCGAGCTCAGCTCAAAGCTCTCTTCAAGTACGCTCTATACACTGCAGCAGCAGCAGCAGCAGCAGCAGCAGCAGCAGCAGCAGCAGCAGCAGCAGCAGCAGCAGCAGCAACAGCATATATATTCACAAGCTGTATCTCTCTCTCCCCCCCCTTCCTCTCTACCCTTCCAACCAAAACCCAAAATAAAAACCTAAAACAAACAAACAAAATAATTAATTAATTAATTAATTAATTTATTTATTTATTTATTTATTTATTTATTTATTTATTTGTGTGATGCAGGGAGCTAGCTGGTTCTCCTCCTCCTCTAGGTTTATCTCGTTTACGTTATGTTGCATGCATAGATAGAGTAGAATTTCTTTGTTTTATTTCTTCTTCTTTTTTAGGTTTATTAAATTATAAAATATTTAATTTATTTGATTTAAATAAAGATAATAAAATAAACCTAAATGAATTCTGTTGCGGTGTACAGAGAGCTTATGCGCC
>NW_013567636.1:5224-6527 GCF_000499745.2 Eimeria mitis | reverse complement strand
TTCGACTTGTAAGATTATTTTTTTTTTTTTGTTTTTTTTTTTATTTATTTTTGTTTTTTTATTTGTTTGTTTTTGTTTCGTTTATTTATTTATTTTGTTTTTATTTAGTTGTTTCTTTTTATTTATTTCGTTTTTGTTTTTTTTTTGTTTTTTTTTTTGTTTGGTTGTATTACACAAATGAAATTCTTATTCGACTTGTAATATTATTTTTTTATTTATTTTTTTTTTTTTTTATTTTTATTTATTTTTTTTGTTTTTATTTATTTGTTTTATTTATGTATTTATTTGTTTGCTTATTTTGTTTTTGTTTATTTGTTTTTTTATTTATTTATTTCCTTTTTTTTTATTTGTTTATATTACACAAATGAAATTCTTATTCGACTTGTAAGATTTTATTTTTATTTTTTTATTTTTTTTTTTTTTGTTTTTATTTATTTTTGTTTTTTATTTGTTTATTTTTGTTTTTATTTGCTTGTTTATTTCGTTTTTATTTATTTGTTTTTTTTATTTATTTATTTAATTCTTTTTTTATTTGTTTGTCATACACATATGAAATTCTTATTCGACTTGTAAGATTTTATTTTTTTATTTTTATTTATTTTTTTTTTGTTTTTATTTATTTTTGTTTTTTTATTTGTTTATTTTTGTTTTTATTTGTTTGTTTGTTTTTATTAATTTATTTAATTTTTTTTTTGTTTGTTTATATTACACAAATGAAATTCTTATTCGACTTGTAAGATTTTATTTATTTATTTATTTATTTATTTTTATTTATTTATTTATTTATTTATTTTTATTTATTTTTGTTTTGTTTATTTGTTTGTTTTTGTTTTGTTTATTTGTTTATTTTGTTTTTATTTATTTTCTTTTTTTGTTTTTATTTGTTTATCATACACAAATGAAATTCTTATTCGACTTGTAAGATTATTTTTTTTTTATTTTTTTTTATTTTTTTTGTTTATTTTTGTTTTTATTTATTTTTGTTTTTTTATTTGTTTATTTTTGTTTTGTTTATTTGTTTTATTTTTGTTTGTTTTTATTTATTTCGTTTTTGTTTTTTTTTGTTTTTTTGTTTGGTTGTATTACACAAATGAAATTCTTATTCGACTTGTAAGATTATTTTTTTTTTATTTTTATTTGTTTTTGTTTTTATTTATTTTTGTTTTATTTTTATTTATTTATTTATTTGTTTGTTTATTTTGTTTTTATTTATTTATTTACTTTTATTTATTTCGTTTTCGTGTATTTGTTTGTGTGTTTATTTACTTTATTTTTATTTATTAATTTTTTTATTTTTATTTAT
>NW_013567636.1:2768-2969 GCF_000499745.2 Eimeria mitis | reverse complement strand
CGTTGCTACGCTCCTCAGCTGAAGATGCCGGTGGCCTTTCGCCTCGACCTAGCAGCAGCAGCAGCAGCAGCAGCAGCAGCAGCAGCAGCAGACATACACCGGTCAGTGAACGTTATGGCAATAGAAAAAAAGCAGCAAGGTTGCTGTGCTTCCCTTGCTACAGCTACTGCTGCTGCTGCTGCTGCTGCTGCTGCTGCTGCT
>NW_013567636.1:2323-2668 GCF_000499745.2 Eimeria mitis | reverse complement strand
TGTCGTTGCTACGCTCCTCAGCTGAAGATGCCGGTGGCCTTTCGCCTCGACCTAGCAGCAGCAGCAGCAGTTGCTGCTGCTGCTGCAGTTGTGTTGTCTTTGTATTTTTATTTTTTTATTTTTTTTGTGTGTACAGAGCCCGTTGACATCCTCTGGTGCTGCTTCTCCTGCTGCTGCAGCAGAAGCAGAAGGAAGAAGCAGCGGGGTGAGCCGCAGCAGCAGCAACGACAGCAGCAGCAGCAGCAGCAGCAGCAGCAGCAGCAGCAAAGCTTATGCTAACGCCCCCTGTGAGGCGGTGACGAGTGCACGGGGGCAGCAGCTGCTGCACCCGTCATCAGCTCAAAG
>NW_013567636.1:342-522 GCF_000499745.2 Eimeria mitis | reverse complement strand
ATATATACACACACAATATATATATATATATATATATATATATATATATATATATATATATATATATATACATTTGTGTGTATGTATGCATGCAGATGGCTGCATGCGCTGCAGCAGCAAACAGCAGCAGCAGCAGCAAAGTTTCACGATATATTTTCTTTGTCTTGCTGCTCCCCTCTA
>NW_013567636.1:0-243 GCF_000499745.2 Eimeria mitis | reverse complement strand
TTTTTTTTTTTTTTTTTTTTTTTTTTTTTTTTTTTTTTTTTTTTTTTTTTTTTTTTTTTTGGAGGGGATAGGGGTTAGGGTTTAGGGTTTAGGGTTTAGGGTTTATATTTTATTCTGTATTTTTATTGCTTATCTTTTGCTGTTTACTATTTATTTTATATTATACATAATATATATAGTATATATATATATATACATATATATATATATATATATATATATATATATATATATATATATACA
>NW_013567635.1:992-1170 GCF_000499745.2 Eimeria mitis | reverse complement strand
CTGCTGCTGCTGCTGCTGCTGCTGCTGCTGATGATGATGATGATGAACTTCCCCGTGCTGCTGCTTCCGCTTCTGCTGACGCTGCTGCTGCTGCAGCTCACGCCGCAGCAGCAACCGCTCTGTCTTGCTGCTAACAGCAGCACGAATAGGCACCTGTGCTGCTGCATGATGTCCCCCT
>NW_013567635.1:542-789 GCF_000499745.2 Eimeria mitis | reverse complement strand
CGCTTTCGCCGCTGCTGCTGCTGCTGCAGCACAGCTGCTGCTGCTCCCGCTGCTGCATGCGGCTGCTGCCGAGACAAGGGGGGAGGCTGCCCCGGATGCCTGCAGCAGAAGAACGCCGCCTGCGGTTGACGTGCTGCAGCAGCAGCAGCTGCTGCTGCTGCTGCTGCTGCTGCAGTGTATGTACCCCGCAGTTGCAGCTGCAGCAGGAGTTGCAACTGCTGCTGCTGCAGCAGCAGCAGCAGCAGCA
>NW_013567635.1:0-442 GCF_000499745.2 Eimeria mitis | reverse complement strand
TGCTGCTGCTAGAGAGAGACAAGAGGGAGCGACGGCCCCGCCGAGCTGCAGCATCAGAGAAGGCAGCAGGAAGAAGAGGAGATGTGTTTGCCGCAGCATGTAGTAGTGTGTTGATTCGATATAAGCTGCAGCAGCAAGCTGCTGCGTCTATCATACTGCTGCTGCTGCAGCAGAGCAGCAACAAATACACGCCAGCTGCAGCCCCGCAGCAACGCATGCAGCACCGGGGGCCCCACAGGGGCCACGCATGCACTGTTGCTGCCGAGCAGCCGCAGCAGCAGCTCCTGAGAGGAGGGAGAGGAGAGAGACAGCAGCAGATGCTGCAGCACAGCAGACAGAGATATAGGGGTGCATGTCTCCCCTTCTTCTTCTTCTGCTGCTGCTGCTGCTGCTGCTGTTGTTGCTGTTGCTGTTTCTGCTGTTGCTGCTGTTGTTGTTGTTG